>NC_064848.1:111374664-111674664 GCF_024139225.1 Suncus etruscus | reverse complement strand
GGAATCTCTGTATTGTTCCCGTTTTAGTATATGTGCTGCCAAAGCAAGCACTAGAATTTATTTTTATAATAATTTTTATTATTATTGTATTTGTGGGTCATAATGAGTTCTAGCTCATTTCTGATACTGATAACATATCTTGGTTGTCTGTCTTTACTTTATAGGTCTTGATAAAGCTTTATCAATTTTATTTCAAAACTCTCTTGATTGCATTTATTTTCTATATTGTTTTTCTCTTTCTAGGTTTTTTTGGTTTCTGCTTTTAAAATTCCCTTTCTTCGTTTCTGCTTAAGTGGGATTTATTGTCTTCTTTATAGGTTTTTTTTTTTAAGATAGAAACTTAGGTTACTGCTTTGATAATATTCTTTAATATTTATATAATTTAATTTTGGCTTGGGGCCACATCTGGCAAGTGTTCAGGGTTTGCTCTTTGCACTACTGGCAGTGTTGGGTGGGGTGGATGGGTTATAGGGTGTCAATGATTGAACCAGGCAAATATGCAGAGCAAGTACCTTACCTGCTGTACTATTTATCTGGCACATAGAACGTTATCTTATTTTTTAAATAATAATTTAATATTATTAACTTCTCTGAAAAAATATTCAAAATATTTTCTAATTCTTGGCAAAGTTTCCCTTTTCACATGAAGTAAAGTATATTATTTCAGTTTGAAGGCTCAAATACTTGTAATAATTTTCTCTTGGGTGTGAGACCCAAATTCGGACTCATTTGGTAACATTTATGATGTCAGGATGGTTGTATTGGTGTCTGGTTATAGCTTTGAGTTCATATTGACGATATCTGAGAGAACCACATTCCTTCTGGATATGAAGCAGTGTCTTTGCTCACTATTGCAAGTCAGCCTCTGAAGAGGTTGACTGATGGAGGGATGAAGGAAGAGGTCTTTCCCCTCCAGCTCGGAGCATGCGTCTGCCACCCTGTCTAGCCGACGGTTCTGAGGTGAAACGGCAGCTCGCAGACAATCAGGCTTGTGGAAATATTAGCTTTATTTGGTGGACAAGACTGAAGTCCAAAGACTCAGCCTCAATTCCAGCAAAAAGCCTCTCGCCTTCCACAGACCCTTGTTTTTATCCCCCAGAATCAGGTACCACCCAATGGTGGGATCAGATACCACCCAATGGTGGAAGCAGAATCAGGTACTACCCTAGGGTGGGGGCAGAATGCCAGGTCACACCCTAGGGTAGGGCACAATCACCGATTAGGATAGGGTCAGTAACATAATAATCCCCAAAATATTTACATACACAACAGCTCACTTTACCTAGTTCAGGTTGTCTTGGGTTGGTGCACTCCCAGCCAAATTTGACAGATTGACTTTAGCTAGTCTCTTCTCTTTAGAACCCTATCTCTTTGGTCCCCCTCTACCATATCTGTAGGATTATTAGTGGTTCTGGAACCTTGCCACTTTTCTCAAATTCAATTTTAGAAAATAAACAGTGTTCTTGAATGTCCAAATTACACTATTCATTACCTGATCCTGTGCTGGGTGTACAGCGTGCCTCATGAGTTTACATCAATTTTTCTCACCAACTCTCCCTGTTGCACAGCTCAGAGAAACTTGCTTTGTTTATTTTTCTTCCAATGTATAGGTAGGAGGCTGGGGAAAAAAACAGTACATTGTGTAGGGCCCTTGCTCAGAATCAATCCCCAGCAAACTTTGATATTTTCTATGCCCTGCTAAGAATAATCCCTGAGTCAGGAGTAAGAACTGAGCACCACCAGGTGTGGCCCACCAAACAAAATAAAATTCTAGTGTACTAGTAGGAAAATTGAAGGGAAAATTAAAGATTTTTGTAACCCTGTAATTAACCTCAGAACCTTTGCCTAAAGAGGAAGGAAATAGTTGAGCAAGCACACATGGGGAGGTGAAAGGAAGATTAAAGTGGAGATCTGATAGAGCCAGGGGAAGCCTGTGGATAGGAGCTAGTTATGCAATGACAACAAGAAGAATTTCTAGATGTGGAAGAGGAAACTTTCTGACTCAAGTGACTGCCGTGACTCAGACATATACTTTGAAGGATTTTAAAACTGCTTGTTGTTTCCTTTCTTTCATTTTAAAGTTCCAAACGTACTATCTAGTCTCTCTTCCTAGATTCAAGCATTTGATGGTTGGGTTTAAAGTTTAGGCTTACCAAGACTCTCACATGAAATCTAAGGAAGTACTGTTGGACAACTTTTGTTGGAATACCCAGGTTATCTTTTTTTAGCCAATAAATACATGAAATATTTGGTCCAGTCCCAGACAATTGTTTTTGCTGTTTCCTCTAAAATTAATGTAAGTCTTACAAAAGCAGGAGGCAGTGGAAGGAAGGAGCTAACATCTACTGATTTTAGGTCTAGACTGAGGCTTCACTTGCATTAACCTGTTTAATCTTCATAACTCAAATCATAACTCACTGCAGGAAACACTTAGTCATTGAGTGTCAGTAAAATGAGGAATGAGATTCAAGCCTAAATTGATGAATTTCAAATAATTTCCAGTTCCCCATATCATCCTGGAAGACTAAATAAAAACCACTAGTCTCAGTTGTAGATGAAATCACAGAAGAGGAAGAACTAAGAAACATAACATAGACTGTTGCAGACCTGAAGCAATTAACGCAAATGTCTCATGAAGTTCTTTCTTTGATAAAAGATAGATTCATCAAAATCCAAAGTTCCTGCTTGACAACAATATGGAGAAAAGAAAAGAGATGAATGAAAGAGCAGGTTCACAAGGCAATGGCCTAATTAGAGATGCTAGAGAGATTGCTATTATAATACAGAGGTTCTTTTTTCTGGTAGTGAGTTTTAAAGGTGAAGCAAAAAATTCAGGAGAGTTTGAAAATCTTGCATGTTTTGATAGCAAAGGTGAGGAATCATCTGCTCTTGAGGATTTACGATTGTATGCAATCATGTAGAGATTATTTTACAAACTTATCTACAAAACTGTTGGCTTCATACCAATTTGAGGGTGCCAAACCTCCCACAGAATTTGGAATTCAGATTCTACTCACTCTAAATTAGTTGGAAACAGTTAAGATACCTGATAGTCCTTTGAGGCATTCTCCGTTTCTGAAGCCTGACTGGGCTTGCAGAATGACTATGTTCTATTGCAGACCAGTGTTTGGATAAGACTGACCACATTTTGTGTACGTGAAGACTTTTCCTTTGGTTTGTAACTATGGCATCAATTTTATATAGACCATTGTTTTGCACTGATCAGTTTTGCCATGGACTTAGATATCTTACTGAGCCATTATTTCTTTTTTGTTTGTTTGTTTGTTTGTTTGTTTGTTTGTTTGTTTGTTTTGGGGGTTTTTTTGGTCACACCGGCTTCGATCAGGGGTCACTCCTGGCTCTACACTCAGAAATTGTTCCTGGCAGGCTCGGGAGACCATATGGAATGTCGGGATTCAAACCACAGTCCTTCTGCATGCAAGGCAACGCCCTACTTTCATGCTATCTCTCTGGCTTCTAGCCATTATTTCTTGAACTCTCCAATGATTACTATTCCACAGAAGTAATATCAGTTGCTTTATATTGTTTGATAAGACCCTGGAATTATTTCCCATGGAATAATGGGAAAGGATGGTTAATTTAGAGCCAATATACATGGGTTTAAAGAAATGCCGTTTTTTATTGCGATTTGATCTTGGGTGTGTCATTTATATTCTCTGAACTTCAATTTCCTCATTATAAATTGGATATGGGTTTATAAGGATGAAGTGAAATAATACAGGGAAAGCTTTGTTTAATTCAGAAAGTGCTATATAAAGGGTATGATGTGGTGTACAGGTGAGATCGATGACTGGCCAGGATTGCCTGCCTGCTGTGAGAGAACATGGGGCACAATTTTGACTACAAAAAATATTACTACAAAAATATTTCTCTTGATAGTTCTTTTACGTTGATGGTGTTACCCAACACAACCTTTTATGTTATGCCCATTCAGAAATGGATGATGCTAAGATCATTTGAGGCAGGTCTCTGAAGTGCAAGGAGGTGAATATAAGAAGCTGTATGGAAAGAATAGGTAGTTTTCTTGAGTCTTGTGGGTGAGGTGGTAGTGAACAAAGGAAAGCAAAAGGAATTGGCAAGAGGCCTCAAATGCTCCATTTCAGGCAGAGGAGTTTATCCTGGTCTTAGGTTTTTTTCACGCCTTGTTTGTTATACATGCACATAATTTAAGTTTTAACTCTCTAATTCTGTGTATGTTTAAAGACTAGTTAAGCATCTGGGTTTACTTTTTAAGAGCTTTGTTGTTGTTTTATTTTTGTTTGTTTGTATGTATGTTTTTAATTAAAAGTAGGCCAGCCACACTATTGTTTTGACACTTCACTTACAAAGTGAATCATATTCGTGCATATTTACTGCCAAGGGTGGGGAGGAGGTACTTTTTTCTGTGTCTGGATTTTTTTTTTAGTTTTATGTTTTTGAGAGAGGTTTTTTCTTTTTCAAATTTTCAGGAACAGAAAGAAGTTGTGGTTTTATTTTCTTGGTTTTTAAGTGACAAGACTCTTCTAGCCCCCATTAAGAAAATGATCTGAAATCTGTATCATTAGCTTTTGAACAATGTTTTAAGTCTAATCTTCTTTTGTACTGTACTGAGTACTATATAATTTTCACAGAATAAAAGATGGAGTCAAGGATAAGTGCCATGATAGTATCTATTACATTTGGGACTGGTGATGTTGTGGCTGTTGGGATAAAGGGGATTAGAGTTAATTGCTGCTGCATGCACTATTGCATCCTCAGTACCCTGTGTCATAATGTGGACCTGTGGTGTCTCAGAAAGGAAGTTCAATGTAGAATTTTAATATTATTTCTAAAATAGAATGTACATATAATTACAGAGATTCATTGACAGGAGTGAGAGGCACTTGCCAAACAATTTTATTTATACAAGTTTTACAACTATCTTTTAATGAATATAGGTAACAGAAGCAAGTAAGCCCTTCCATGTGATCTGCCTGTAGAAATGGTCTTCTGGGAAAAGGAACATATCGGCAGTTAGAAGAACTGGAAATTGGGGGGAAAAGAATTATAAGTTTTATCTGAGTTGGGAAGAGCAATATCTTCTAGGACTTTATATTACATCCTGCTCTTCTAAAGAGAATAAAACTTGTGTCTGTCCTGTGATAAAAGACTACAAGAGCATGGTTTCCTGCCACAGCTTTCTTAGAGCTTTCTTTTATTTTTTTTTCAATATAATTTTTATTTTGATCATAGTGGTTTACATGTTGTTGACAATAATATTTTAGTTAAATATTTACATAACATCAGGGGGGATTCCCATCACCAAATTGCCCTCCCAACACCTCCGTTTTTGTCCTATCTCCCATATCCTCTTCCCTCACCCCCAGGGCTGCTAGAATATGTGGTCCCCTCTGTACCTATCCTACTACATAGTAGTCTTGCACCTGATTGGTCTAGATGCCTCCCTAATTTCCCCCTCTAACTGGGAGGCAGGCCTAGCTAGTTCAATTTGCGTGGTTTTGTTTGAAGAAGAGAAAAGTAGTAAACTGGGGTAAAAGTCTAATACTCTGAAAGTGGGCAGAGTCCTTCTAGAGGCTCTTATCGATTTGAGGGGTGAAGGAGAAAAAGAAAATGAAACATTCCATCAGTACAAAAAAAAAGTGTCCAATATCCAGTGAGGACTCCAACAATAATAGTAAGCACCACACACACACAAAAACAAACAAACAAACAAAAACCCACCATGGTCTTGAGATAAGAAACATGACATAGCCCATAAAGAAAGAAAAGAAGAGAAAAAAATAGGTATAACTGGGGACAACAGCTTCAATAACCACACCCAAACAGAGAAATCGACCAAAAATAGTTAGGTAAGTAAAAATAATAATAATTATTAGAGCTTTCTTAAAGCTACTGTTTAACTCCAAAATGTCATAGCATTTGTGGACTCTCTGGTTCACAGGGTATCTGGTGAGTTTTTTGGGGAGGAAGGTTCATACACATTCATTATTATGGACAAGAAAATAATTTGTTCAGGTTTCAAAATGAAAACAAAGTGATGATTGCCTCTTTAGATTTATAAAAAAAAGTTGGACTGAGTATGGAGCTTATCCATAGAGTGCCTGGCTGCATGCGTGAGGCCCTAGATTTAATCTCTGTTACCACACACATACACACCAGGACGAAAAGGGAAGCATGCTATTTCTTTCAAAACAAGGCATACTTGGCAATGTTTATTGCTTAATGTTTCCTAATTTGACTTATTTTTTTTTTAACCCTTTATCTTTTAAGGTATAGCAGAATAGAGGAGTACAATATTCTTCTGTAATATGACTCAATTTTTATTTACCTCTTTTCCTGTGCTGGTCATTTCCAAAGCTGGGTATATGTTTGCTTCTTTCTAGAAAGCCTCATTGGAATTTTTTTTTTTATTCCTACAGCATGCCTAAATTCTTATCATTTACCCCTTCAATCAAGTCTGTGTACTGCAAAACATGTTTTGCAAATGGCATCCAAATAAAGTGTAATGTGCAGCAACCCTGCTTCTGTGATTCATGCTTTCAAGACACTTATTTCAACTATACATAATTTTGCATTTTTATTTTTATCTTTTAGTCATTTCTAAGTGGCTCACCAGTTTGTGAGCATCCCTACCTTCTTACCCATTATTAACAGAGACCTTGTGTAGTTTTTGCTCACCAGGCTTTTGCTATCTCCTACCTATAACAGTGACTAGCTTCTGGTCTCTAAATTGTCTCTTTTTATAATTCACTATTTTTTAAAAATATTCATACACTTTTTAAATCATTCTCTATACTGTCACCAAATCTTTACAGACTCATAACTTCTCTCTGCAAAACAGTATGGTTCCTAGAAGCTTTAAATTAAAATCTAAATTTTAGACCACATGCTGTTACCTGCTTTTCTAAGAACATTATTCTTAATTTAGACTTATCTGATCTTACTCCATATAAGTAACTCCATATAGTTACTTATTTCTATGGCTTGCTTCTTATTTAGATGATATTATAAATCAGGTGCATCTTTATAAGTTCTTGGTCTTCATTAAATAAATCAATAAATACTTGCTTGATTAGATGTTATGGAGATATAAGTTTCTACATACAATTATTATATTTGACAATTATATAGTTCTTAAATTCCTACACCAGGAATTTTCTCTTGTTATATTATTACACCCTGAGAATATTCACTGCCCCATTTTTAACTCACTCTGGTCAGTAAATCATATTGTAGGGAGCATGGCAATATCAAAATAATTGACTCTGTAATCCTATATGAATTAATTCTTAAATATTTGTTTTTTTCTTAAACTTTGGTATCTATTTAGGCCCTTTTCTCTGCATTTAATTAGATTAATTTGTTTTTTAGTCTTTAATTCACATGAGACTGTTGTACTTGCCTCTCTTGTGTTTACTTACAGTCTTGTACCCGGTCCCCTTTTCTGAGAATTTTTAAAACTTGTAAACTCTACGGTATCTTTGAGCTGCTTTCCTATATGAAGTGTTTCATCTGTTTTAAAATGTGTTAAGAATATTAGTGATAGAAGGTGTCAGTAGAGTGAAGACTATATAAATTTGCCTATTCATATAGGATTACAAAATCAATTGTTTTGGTATTGCCATGCTGCCTGCCATATGATTAACTGACAGGAGTAAATTAAAAATGGAACAGTATGTATTTTCAGGTTGTACTAATATAACAAGAGAACATTCCTGGTGTAGGAATTTAAGAACTATTTATCTTTTGTTGCCTAGGTAAATCATCCATAGTTACAAGTACAGTGCTTTGAGAAGATTGCCTGACTTAAAGTTTTTAAAGGTATCTTGATAATAAAGGATTATGAGAACTTTTAAAATAACCCCAAGGTTCAGAGGGCCCTGGTTCAATGCCTGGCACCACAAAGCCCTTCCAGACATTACAGGTATAGCTCTGGAGGTCTCAGCAGTGCAGCATTGCACCCCCAGATCCTAACATTAAAACACCTAACTAAGTTCGCTGAGAATCTAAGGGAGTGACCTCTAAGCACCCCCCGAGAACTAGTTGGGAGCTCTACCCTCAAATAAAATAAGTCAATTTGTAATAATTTGTAAATATGTAAAGCAGAAAACTCAATACTTTCCATAAGTTTATAGTGTGGGTTGTTTGAATAACTTGAGGCACATCTATGCAAAGAAGTGCTATGCAGCCATGAAATAGAATAAGTATAGAGTTCTTTAGGATTTCTTATTAAGTCTGTGTATCTAGATCTTACTTAAAAATAATATAGAGTTGATAAGAAAAGTGAAAGAATTGAATAAAGCAAAGTTGCTTGTGGATTGGTTTTGGAGGTAGGGGATAGATACCTGAGAACTTATTATACTCTTTTTCTACTTAGGCTTATATTTTAAATATTTCTAAAGAAAAGGCTAAAATAGAACTAATTTTAGCATTATTTTAAAGGAAATAATTTTCTGCAATGGTCATGAACATTTAACAACATGAAATTACTTAGCATAGGTTTTAAGCTTATTAGCACAAACTAACACTGAAGCATTTCTAGATCCCTAAATATGTAACAATAAATTGGGATTTCTCACCAATTGTAAAATATTGTGATGCCTTAGTAATAAGTTCTTCAGAGGAAACCACCTCTGGTATTCAAAAGAGTGTATTAAAGAAAATGTCAAAATATTATTAATAAAATTAATACTACATAAAGACAATCAGATATTTGGAGCACCTGGCAGAAATACATGCTTTTACCTATGATGTTTTTTGAGGTGGAAAGAGGAAAACAAGTGCATATGCAGAAATTCTTAAGGGTGAAAGAAGTCTAGAGGCATTATCACATTTAATCTGCATGTACTCTTTCTTTTTTTGCTTCCAAAAAAATTCAGACCCAGGGATTCCATATTCATGGTAAGTTCTCTACCGCAAAACAATATCCTTCCCAAGCCCCCTCTGCTTTTTCTTTCTATTTGAATTTGCTTAGGAGTAGCATTATTTAATATTTTAATATTATGTTTTGAATATATTCTAATTAAATTAATTTTGATTTCGTGACCATGATTTATAAGGCTATTAATAGCAGAGTTTCAGGAAATCTTGTAGCTTCAAATCCATAGTAGTGCTCCTCCACCAAAAAACCCAAGACTCCCTCCCTCTCTCCACCCTGTCTCCTTAGCAGATCCTTTTTTGTTTTTCTTTAATTTAATTATTATAAGTTGGAAAACTCTTGTACATCAAAACCATAAGAGTAAGGAACTACTGACTCATTTGTTTTACATGAAGCCCAAAATTAGCTGTTGTTTCCATTTTACAGTGTAAAAGATCTAATGAATAAATTACATGCCTGTGGCCATTTAACAAATTCAAAAGTCAGAGCCTGTCATGTATATGGATTCTCAATTCAATATATTTGTAATATATTTTTCATATATTTAAAAAATAAGGGATTCCTATTATCCAAGGAGTATCTAGCTGATGTGTGGCTGCTGTTGCATAAGAGAATGCCAACTCATCATTGGCTCTTTTGATCTCTGAAAGAGACAAAACAATAGACAACAGACAAGTGACTTATATTCTTTATTTTATTTTTATTTTATTTTGGCTTTTGGGCCACACCTGGCAGTGCTCAGGGGTTACTTCTGGCTCTATACTCAGAAATTGCTTCTGGCAGACTTGGGGAACCATATGGGATGTGCTGAGGATCGAACCTGGGCCTGTCCCAGATTTGCTGCATGCAAGGCAAACACCCTATCACTGTGGTATCGCTCCAGCCCTATATTCTTTAAATTACAACAGTTGTAGATAACTTTTCTGACAAGAGAAGATGTAGGTTTGGGCACCCCAGTTTCCCAAAGTAGGCCAACAGCTGGCTTCCTTGCTCAAACAGGGTCCTTTTAGAAACTATGCTGAGTCTTCTCTAGCCAGTACACAGCACACAGCCAGTACACTGTCCTCACTGGTGACTTGCACACTCACACAAAGAACTATGATCAGAAGGAATATGCAGTTAGTTGAATTCTCTGATGCTACCCCCTTGAAATTTTTAATTTTTTATGAACTTGAGTTTTGTATGTGAAATTTGAAGAAGCAATTAATCAAAAGAGGGAGGCCAGGTGACAGTGACCATAAACATAAGCCAGTAAACATATAGCAGGCAGTGTGTGTGTTAAGCTACTAGCCTCACCATAGGAACTGGTTTTGATATTTCTAAAAGTAATTTGAATGAACTTTGCTTATATTTTAGGATGGAAATTTTATTTACTGTCTATTGAGTGAATAGAAACTGAGTGCCTTCTGACAATGTTTGTTAAATAACATTTGTTTCTATCCTCATAAAGCTGTGTTCTTATTGTATATTTTTCTTATTAATGTAATCATCACTTGTTATTTTATTTTATTTTTATTTATTTAATTTATTTGGGGGTTTTTGGGCCACACCCGGCGGTGCTCAGGGGTTATTCCTGGCTGTCTGCTCAGAAATAGCTCCTGGCAGGCACGGGGGACCATATGGGACACCGGGATTCGAACCAACCACCTTTGGTCCTGGATTGGCTGCTTGCAAGGGAAACACCGCTGTGCTATCTCTCTGGGCCCTTGTTATTTTATTTTTTAATTTTTTTGGGGTTTTTTTTTTGGTCACACCCGGCAGTGCTCAGGGATTATTCCTGGCTTTGCATCATCTATGAACCAGTAGTTAAACAATGTTAGTTTATTTGAGTTGAATTTTGCTTGATTGTATTATTTTTCCTTAGATTTACTTTGCATGGTAAGATGTCCCTAAATAGCTGAATATGAATTTTATTTTAGAATTGTGAAATATGGAAGAAATTCCCACTAACACAGAAGAGGAAGAGGAGAAAAGGGAAGAAGAACAGGGTGATGAAGATCCCATTTATGCGCTAGCACCTACTATTAGCATCCGTGATGAGCGGTCTGTTGATTTATCGACATCTCCAGCTTTTATTTGTCTACATGAGGTATTTTTCTATCTACTACTAGATTAAGACCTGAATTATTGTTGCTTTAAAATTTCAGAGGAAATTATTGCCATATCAAAATAATATATTTGTATAACATAGCCTGTATGTGTACAGTTTGAACTATTTTAAATTCAATAGTCCTTGTCCTCAAAAAATAGTTTAGAGGACATTTGAATTCTGACTATTAGCTTAATATATATAACTGCATTTAAAAAAGATATATAACAAATAATCAAATTAAAAGTAATCTCCTCTCCTTTGGGGACTGAGAAATAGTACAAGTCTTGCAGAATAATTGTCGGAACAATTTTATCTCTATAATACTACCAAGAATTAAAAATTCTTAAAAAGTTTTCTAAGATTCTGGGCTGGAGCAGTGGTGCAGTGATAAGGTGTGCAGCTGATTTAGGACACAATCCCCCAGCGTCCCATACAGTCCAGTCCCCGGAGCCAGGATCGATTTCTGAGTGCATAGCCAGAAGTAACCCTTGAGTGTCACTGGGTGTGGCCCAAAAAACAAAAAAAAATTTTTTTCTAAGATTCATCAGTATTGCAATTTTTTCAAATAGTTTTATATTCACTGTTATTCTTCAGCTGTCTAAACAGAAGCCATGTCTGCAACAGCTCAGAAGGCAATCAAAAGAAAGCAATTCAAATCCTATTTCAAAGGTCCAGATGCTCAGCATCACATTGAAAGAACCAGAATCTTTCTAAACCATTTCTTGTTATGAATGTGAGTTACACAATTGGCCCAGCTATTATTGAGTTGCAAAACACAGAAATCATACTGTCTTCTAATAAAATATGCAGTATATGTTTAGTATGGCATGTCATGACACTACACAGTGGGTCAAAATCATTTTTGCCATTCTAATAATTCACTTGACCTTTGTGATCTTTTTGTCTATGAAGCTTCCATTTAGCAGGGACACTTCCACACATCCTGATGCCTATGAAGCAACACATATTCATGAAGACAAGTCAAGGCGGTACACTATCCCTCTAGTCACATTTCTTCTTGAAAGTCTGTTTCCTTCTATTGAAAACAAGCAGGAGCTGAAGAGATAGTATAGTAGGTAAAGCACTTGCCTTGCCCATGACTGACTCAGCCAAGTTTAATCTCTGGCAACTGCATGTAATCCCCTGAGCACAGAGCCAGAAGGAAGCCCTGAGCACCACCAGACATGGCCCTCACACAAAATCAAAGCAAACAAGGAAAAATAAAAAGCAACCAACAAAATACTGTACCTTAATGGTCCAAAATCTACAACACTTACATTTAACCCTTTAAGGTCTGGCTCAGTTCCATGTCCTTTGAGAAACTATCTGAAAGTGCTAGTTCACAGTGCTTTTTCTCTAACTTCTCAACTTTTTCTAGCATTTATAGGATGTACCTGTTAGGTGGTATTGTAAGACAGATAAAACAATCTGACCCAATAGTGCAATTACAAAACTGTTTTAAGTCACAGTTTGAGTGAATATTTAATGTAGTGTGTTAATATTCTAAGACACACAATTCCTGTCAGTCAACTCTTTAGATTAATGTGGCATACCTATTCTCAGTTCTGTCTTCTCTGCCCAATTGAGAGGCCCAGCACTCTGCAGACTATTCTTGTACTCCAGAAAACTTGATTGTGGTTTATTTATTTATTTATTTATTTATTTATTTATTTATTTATTTATTTATTTGGTTTTTGGGTCACACCCAGCAGGCTCTGGGGATCATATGGGCTGCCTGCCAGGATTTGAACCACAGTCCTTCTGCATGCAAGGCAAATGCTCTACCTCCATGCTATCTCTCCGGCCCCCTGCTTTTTATGTTTTAAGTGTTTGGGTTATGTACATATAATAAAGTTCAAAAATGCTCAGAGAATTTTATATATACTAATAACTGACATGTTCAGAATTGAATCAATCATTCTACCAGTCCTAATAATTCTTCTACATTCTCTTTGTTAGTTGGAGAGTTAAATGCTTCTTTCAAATATTTTTGTAATTTATTGCTTTTCCATTCCTGTTATCTTCCCACTCAGAGGATACATATCTTACATCCCAAAGGTCCCTTCAAGACACTTCTTAATCATTGCTTCCACTTAAAGAAAATTGTATTCTAATTTATACCATATACAAGTTTACCTCGTCTTAGCTATCATAATATGTATTTTTCTTTGTCTCGCTTCTATGGCTCATTTTTACCTGTAAATTTATTCATTACATATGGCAGTAGTGTAATTCCTATTGTTGTATACTATCTTATTTTATACATATAAAATTCCAGTCTGTTTAACAATTTGAGTTGTTTCCTATTTTTTTATTATGAAGGAGTTTAGGAAGGGAGGTTTAGGGCCCCACCTTGTTGTATTTAGGGCTTATTACTGGTTTTGTGCTCAAGATTCACTCCTGGCAGTACTAAAGAGACCATATGTGACACCAGGGATTGAACCAGGGATGCTGGCCACATACAAGGCATGTGTCTTATCCACAGTACTATCTTTTTGTCTATCTCATAAGTATTCTTATATGTGCTTTATATTTTTAAACATGCTTATATTTTTATGGGTTCATGTGACATAATCTAGGTTTATATTCCAAATATGTTTTTAAAAAACAGATTTAAAATTTGTATTCTGATTGCTATAGACTCTGTGGCTATAAGACTCTTATCATCCAAGGGATATATTATTTTATGTGTGTTCTATAAAGCATCTGTCTGTAAATATTGCACACGCATAAGCTATCACTCTTAGTAGAAAGTGCATCTGTTGTCAAAGTATGGTTATAAAAAATAACTTTCAACAGTTTGTGTTCATATTTTTTCAAAATATAATTTTAGAAGTGATTTTACATCCAGGCCTTATATACATTATATTTTTCATGGTATTCACCAACCTGGGGTTTCTACTATTTGTAGATGGTTGTGTACAGAAATACTACTTGTATGTGTGATGACCTCAGTGGTCAAATGTCAGTGTGTCAGATGTTGAACTTTCTAAATTTGTAAACCATGAATCTATCCTTGTCTTGATGCCAAAAGTCAAAATGAAATCATCAAATTATCTTGCCCAAGTCTTTGGCAAGAACTAGTAGCCTTTTCCCTTCTCTTCATTTTCTGAAAATAATTTTCATGCCAATTTTAAGGTCTTTGTCTAATTATATATAAGTGAAAGAGAAAAGGAAGCACAAGAGAATTTGAAAGGCCTAAGTGGAAGTGTGAACACTGAAGGGAAACACTAAGGAAGTAGATGTGTGAATCAGCAAAGAAAGTTAAATTCTATTAAAGTAACCTGGGGGATTGCAAATAATTATGGGTAAGTGGATGATACTTGACATTTCACAGTAACAAAGTACCGTATTTCTGCCCTAATTCCCTGTCACTATGTACCTTAAATATAACTGTGAAAGACTTATAATTCAAAAACTTAATTTTCCATGAGAGACAGTATATGGTTGTAAATTTGAAAAGTGTAAACAATATTACTAGAATTGGGCAGAAGAAAGGATCATTGTATAATACAATAATAAACAAAAGTTTTTGGCAAGTAGTAGGGAAGTGGAAGGGATATTTCATCCATATTCTGGCTACTCTATAATCCTTTTCTATAATTTTTCCTGTACCTGACCATACAAAGATTTGAAATATCTTTAACTGTATGATCCCAAGGTGTACCTCAAATGAGACATGCTCAGAGTAAATGTCTATTTTTTTCTAAACCTATTTGTAGAGCAATTGGTTCTTTTAATTGTCTCTTGAATTTGTCTCATTTTCATTTTTGTCCTATCACCAGTTAGAGGGCTGGAGAGATAGCACTGCAGTCCAGTGTTTGCCTCGCATGCAGCCAATCTAGGACAGACTGTGGTTCGAATTCCAGCATCTCATATGGTCCCCCATGCCTGCTTGGAGCGATTTCTAAGAACAGGGCCAGGAGTAACTCCTGAGTGCTGCTGGGTGTGGCCCAAAAACGAAAAAATGAAAAAAAAAAGATGTAAATCAGAGCCAAGGAAGTAGTGCAGGGAGAAAAGAATGGAACACAAGCATTTTAAGGAAATAGAAACAGCTAGTCTTGGTAACTGAGTGGATTTTAGGATGTAGAGGGTAAATGAGAAAGAAAGAAATTGTGATACCAGGATTTCTAATTTAGGAAAGTGGATTATGGTATTCTAAAAACCTATCATTTGCAAGAAATAAGTCTAAGAGTGTCCAGTTTATCAGTATAAAACTGACTAAGGAAATCATAGTGAATAGGGTCATGGACCACTTCCAGTGATTCTTAGGGACTATTCCTACCTCTGCACTCAAGAGTAACCCCTCACAGGGCCCAAGGGACAGTGAAGTGCTTCTGGGGATTAACTGAGAGTCAGCCACATTGCAAGTGCCTTTCCTCTTTTATAATCTCTTTGGAACCATAGCATATTCTGGTAGTATCTTAATTCTGAATAATTGAATTTTCTTGTTTGTGTATATTTAATGGTGGACTGCCACTGTGTATTTACAAAAGATAATTTCTTAAGGAAATCTTATTGGGGATTGTCCAACCCTGAACCCCAGATCCCAGATTTAGAACTGATATAGTTCCCTGCAACAACACCAGGAACCAAACTCCCCTGGGAAATTTCTAACACTGTTCTGGCACCAACTTGCGCCAGTTTTGATATGACATCCCGAAAACAAGGAAACGACAACTTGATCTAAGAACAGGTTGTCCTATCACATTACCTAACGGTAAGATGAATTCAGAAGACATGTCGTCCTTTGATCTGTGCAAAAACCAAGAGCGCTAACTACAGAAAACTGACTTTGACAACCATGACTGCGCAGAACTTCTGGAACCATAGTGAAGACTCTATCCTAGGCTTTGGCCTAGGATCTGAGCAAAAACCAAGACCACTTATTACAGAAGACTGATTACAACAATGATGGAACAGAACTTCCAGAACTGTAAAGAAAGACTCTATCCTAGACTTTGTCCTATGACCTGTGCAAATACCAAGATCTCTAGCTACAGCGGCCTGATTTTATTATCCACAACTGAGCGGAAAGTTTCCCGGCACCATAATAAAAGACCTTGGGATGTGGTAATTAGTGAGCCAGTAGTTGTTCCCATGACAGTATGCTTCAAGGATGAAGAAACCCCGAGTCTCATAGGCCAAGGGAATTCCCTTTTTCACTTCCCAATATTTACTGTCTATGCAAAAAAAAAGGAGAGGGGGGAGCACAAAACCTTGCCACACCATCACTCCTTTTGTTTTTTTTTTCTTTTTCTCTTTTTTCTTCTTCTTTTCTTTCTTTTTCACTCTTGTCATTATTTGGTGATTTTTTTTGTTGCTGAGTGCTTTTTATTTTTTGATAGTTACTGTCTTTTATTTGTTAAACTATTTTCTTCTTTCTTCTTCTTTTTCTTCTTTTTCTCCTTCTCCTTCTCCTTCTTGTTCTTTTTCTCCTTCTCCTTCTCCTCTTCCTTCTTCTTCTTCTTCTTCTTCTTCTTCTTCTTCTTCTTCTTCTTCTTCTTTTTCTTCTCCTTTTCCTTCTCCTTCTCCTCTTCCTCCTCCTCCTCCTCCTCCTCCGCCTTCTTCTTCTTCTTCTTCTTCTTCTTCTTCTTCTTCTTCTTCTTCTTCTTCTTCTTCTTCTTCTTCTTCTTCTTCTTCTTCTTCTTCTTCCTCTTCTCCTTCTTCTCTTCCTCCTCCTCCTTCTCCTTCAGTAACAATATTACAAACCACTAAAAGAAGAAAAGACAGAGAAAGGGAGAAAAAGAAGAAAAACATCTTAGAGGCAGGCAGGTGGGAAGGTTGGAACGTGGGTGGGAGGGAAACTAGGGACGTTGGTGGTAGGAAATGTGCACTGGTGAGGGATGTTGAATGTTATGTGACTAAAGCTCAATCATGAACATCTTTGTAATATGTGTCTCATGATGATTTAATTTTAAAATTTATTAGTTAAAAATATTCTGAAGAACCGAGACAGCCTACATTATCAGCTGGGCAGATGCAGAATCAAGTATAGAGCTGGTCCCCTGTCTCCTACCTTACCATATTTAACTTTCCTCACTTGACATTCACACATAAACTTTACTATTTCAGAACCTCAGAAATTGATTTTTAAATTATGTATTGAAGAAAACTAAAGATAAATATTTAATACTTATATTTAAATATTTTTCTTCAGTGTCCCTATATTTTTCCTTAGTATCACTCCGCACTAATGCTTGTACTTAGAGGATATGCACTTTAAGTTATAAATTTATTTTCAGACACCCAGGCAGATTTGCAAGAATAATTTTTCAACATTTTATTTGGCTGCCAAGAACTTTAAATATACTTCAAATTTATTAAACAATACATAATCTCACAGTAAAGTGGGAATTTGAAAAGCTTTCCAGTATGGAAGATTTTGGGGCATACTCATGATGTCTTTAGCTCTTTGGGAGTGTTAACATGACTGATATATATTTATAAACTTTGAAGAGTAATTTGAGGGATACAAGAATAAAGTTGATATTCTATTCTGTAAAGTGGTTTACCACCTCTAAATTCAATCTGTAGAATTGTGCAATGCAGAAGAGTTTAGGGTAAGAGAAAAGGTCTTGTGTTAGGATATGCTGACTCTTGGCACTTTAAAAATTAAAAACCTAGAGATTGATTCTGGGCAAGACTCTGAAATATTTGTAGAACACTTTTTCCAGGGGTTGTGACCTGTGACAAGAAGGAAATCTGAAAACTGTTGAAATTGGCTTACATATAAGAACTGAAATTACTTGCTTCCTATCTGTGAGACAAGTTTCTCATACTCTATTCTGAAAATCTCTGAGTACAGAGCATAGGCCAGACAAAGGGCAAGAGGAAATGCAGCAGCAGCCCTATGCTCAGCAGCTGAACTTTTTCAGTTCCTTTATGGATAAATGGGGGCCAACTGAGTATGTATTGTTGATTTTTGTTTAATAATCACGGAACAAATCTTACTTTTAAAAATAAATATTAGGAGGGGCCTGGGATGTTGCTCATTGGTAGAACTCATGCTTCACTCCAGCTCCGTGCTTAAAGATCATTCCTAGGAATGCTGCGGGAAGTATCTGAGGTGCTGGGGATCAAACTGGAGCCAGCTACATACAAGGCATACAAGGTAAGTATTGTCTCCCTGGCCCTTATACACTTGTTTTTAATATATGCATATCTTTTAAAAATAATTTTCTGTATGTGTAGAGTATTCAAATGCATGAATAGAGCTATTTTATTTATTTTATTTTTTATTTATCTGGTTTTTTATAACTTTTTTCTTTATTTAAACATCTTGATTACAAATATGATTGTGATTAGGTTTCAGTCATGTAAAGAACACCCCCCTTCACCAGTGCAACATTCCCACCACCAATGACCCAAATCTCCCTCCATCCCACCCCACCCTCACCTGTACTCTAGAAGGCTTTCCAGTTCCCTCATTCATTCACATGATTATGGTAGTTCTCTGTATAGTTATTTCTATAACTGCATTCACCATTCTTTGTAGTGAGCTTCATGAAATGAGCTGGAAGTTCCAGCCCTCCTCTCATTGTCTCTGAGGATTGTTGCAAAGATGACTTTTATTTTTCTTAAAACCCATAGATGAGTGAGACTATTCTGTGTATCTCTCTCTCCCTCTGACTTATTTCACTCAGCATGATAGACTCCATGTACATCCATGTACAGGAAAATTTCATGACTTCATCTCTACTGATGGCTGCATAATATTCCATTGTGTATATATACCACAGTTTCTTTAGCCATTCATCTGTTGAAGGGCATCATGGTTGTTTCCAGAGCCTGGCTATTGTGAATAGTGCTGCAATAAATATAGGTGTGAGGAAGGGGTTTTTGTATTGTATTCTTGTGTTCCTAGGGTATATCCCTAGGTGTGGAATAGCTGGGTCGAATGGGAGCTCAATTTCCAGACTTTGGAGGCATCTCCATATCACTTTCCATAGAGGTTGGACTAGACGGCATTCCCACCAGCAGTGGATAAGAGTTTCTTTCTCTCCACATCCCTGCCAGCAACGATTGTCCTCATTCTTTGTGATGTGTGCCAATCTCTGTGGTGTGAGATGGTATCTCATCTCATCATTGTTTTGATTTGCATCTCCATTATGATCAGTGATAAGGAGCATTTTTTCATCTGCCTTTTGGCCATTTGTATTTCTTTTTTTATCCAAGTGTCTTGTCCCCATTTTTTGATGGGATTAGGTGTTTTTTTCTTGTAAAGTTCTGTCAGTGCCCTGTATATTTTGGATATGACCTCTTTATCTGATGGGTATTGGGTGAATAGTTTCTCCCATATGGTGGGTGGCTCTTGTATCCTGGGCACTATTTCTTTTGAGGTGCAGAAGCTTCTCAGCTTAATGCATTCCCATCTGTTGATCTCTGCTTCCACTTGTTTGGAAAGTGCAGTTTCCTCCTTGAAGATGTCTTTAGTCTCAATGTCATGGAGTGTTTTACCAACGTGCTGTTCTATATACATTATGATATCAGGTCTGATATCAAGGTCTTTATCCATTTGGATTTTACCTTTGTACATGATGTTAACTGGGGGGGTCTATGTTCACTTTTTGCAAGTGGCTAACCAGTTCTGTCAGCACCACTTGTTGAAGAGGTTTTCCCTGTTCCACTTAGGATTTCTTGCTCCTTTGTCAAAAATTAGGTGATTATATGTCTGGAGAACATTGTCTGAGAACTCAAGCCTATTCCACTGATCTGAGGGTCTGTCTTTATTCCAATACCATGCTGTTTTGATGACTATTACTTTGTAGTACAGTTTAAAGTTGGGGAAAGTAATGCCTCCCATTTTCCTTTTCCCTAGAAATGCTTTAGCTATTCGAGGGTGTTTATTGTTCCAGATGAACTTCATAAGTGTTTGATCCACTTCTTTGAAGAATGTCATGGGTATCTTAAGAAGGATAACATTAAATCTGTACAATGCTTTGGGGAGTATTGCCATTTTGATTATGTTAATCCTGCCAATCTATGAGCAGGGTATGTGTTTCCATTTCCGTGTGTCCTCTCTTATTTCTTGGAGCAGGGCTTTATAGTTTTCTTTGTATAGGTCCTTCACATCTTTGGTCAAGTTGACGCCAATATATTTGAGTTTGTGTGGCACTAATGTGAATGGGATTGCCTTCTTGACATCTATCACTTCCCTATCATTATTGGTGTATAAATTGATTTTTGTGTGTTAATTTTGTAGCCTGCCACTTTGCTATATGAGTCTATTGTTTCTAGAAGCTTTTTGGTAGAGTCTTTAGGGTTTTCTAAGTAGAGTATCATGTCATCTGCAAACACTGAGAGCTTGACTTCTTTCTTTCCTATCTGGATTCCCTTGATATTTTTTTTCTTGCCTGATCGCTATAGCAAGCACTTCGAGACTGTGTTGAAGAGGAGAGGAGTGGTGAGAGCGGACAGCCTTGTCTTGTATCAGAATTTAGAGGAAAGGCTTTTAGTTTTTCTCCATTGAGGATAATATTTGCCATTGGCTTGTGGTAGATGGCTTTAACTATATTGAGAAAGGTTCCTTCCATTCCCATCTTGCTGAGAGTTTTGATCAAGAATGGGTGTTGGACCTTATCAAATGCTTTCTCTGCGTCTATTGCTATGATCATGTGATTTTTATTTTTCTAGTTGTTGATGTTGTGTATGATGTTGATAGATTTATGGATGTTAAACCATCCTTGCAATCCTGGGATGAAAACTACTTGGTCGTAGTGTATGATCTTCTTGATGCTGCATTGGATTCTATTTGCCAGGATTTTGTTGAAGATCTTTGCATCATGCGTTCTTCAGGGATATTGGTCTGTAATTTCCTTTTTTTTTGACAGCATCTCTGTCTGGTTTTGGTATCAAGGTGATGTTGGCTTCATAAAAGCTGTTTGGGAGTGTTCCCGTTTTTACAATTTCATGGAAGAGCCTGGCTACGATTGGTAGTAGCTCCTCTTGAAAGGTTTGAAAGAATTCATTAGTAAATCCATCTGGGTCTGGACTTTTCTTTCTGGGTAGATGTTTGAGTACAGTTTCAATTTCCTCAATAGTGATGGGGGGGTTAGATATGCTACATCCTCCTTACTTAACTGTGGAAAGTTATAAGTATCCAAGAATTTATCTATTTCTTCTAGGTTCTCATGTTTAGTAGCATAAAGTTTCACAAAGTAGTCTCTGATTACCCTTTTGATCTCTGCAGTATCTGTCGTGATCTCCCCCTTTTCATTTCCAATATGGGTTATCAGGTTTCTCTCTCTTTCTTTCTTTGTGAGTTTTGCCAATGGTCTATCAATCTTGTTTATTTTTTCAAAGAACCAACTTCTGCTTTCGTTGATCTTTCGGATTGTTTTTTGGGTTTCCACTTCATTGATTTCTGCTTTCAGTTTTGTTATTTCCTTCTGTCTCCCTATTTTTGGTTCCTTTTGTTGGTCATTTTCTAATTTTATGAGCTGTGTCATTAAGTTATTCAGGTATGCCCCTTCTTCCTTCCTGATGTGTGCTTGTAAAGCTATAAATTTACCTCTCAGGACCGCTTTTGCTGTGTCCCATAGATTCTGGCAGTTTGTGTCTTCATTATCATTTGTTTCCAGGAAAGTTTTGATTTCCTCTTTGATTTCATCTTGGACCCACTGGTTGTTCAGTAGCAGGGTGTTTAATTTCCAATTGTTAAAGTTTTTCTTCTGCGTGGCTCTGTAGTTCACATCTATTTTCAGAGCCTTGTGGTCAGCAAAGGTAGCCTGCAAGATTTCTATCCTCTTGATTTTATGAAGGTATGTTTTATGTATCAGCATGTGGTCTATCCTGGAGAATGACCCATGTACACTGGAGAAGAATGTGTATCCAGGTTTTTGGGGGTGAAGTGTCCTATATATAGCTACTAGTCCTCTTTATTCCATTACTCTTTTCAGGGCTAGTATGTTTTTGTTGGGTTTCAGTCTGGTTGACCTATCAAGTGCTGATAGGGCCGTGTTTAGGTCTCCCATAATTATTGTGTTATTATTGATGTCTTCTTTCAGATTTGGTAGTAATTGTATTAGATAATTTGCTGGTCTCTCATTGGGTGCATATATGTTTAATAGTCTGATTTCTTCCTGTTGCACATATCCCTTGATTAGTACATAGTGTCCATCTTTGTCCCTTACCACTTTTCTGAGTATAAATGTTGGTGTCATCAGATATTAATATGGTCACCCCAGCTTTTTTAAGGTTGTTGTTTGATTGGATGATTTTCCTCCAGCCTTTGATTTTGAGTCTGTTTGTTCTGACTATTCAGGTGTGCTTCTTGTAGACAGCAGAATGTTGGATTCATCTTTTTGACCCATTTTGCCACTCTGTGTCTTTTAATTGGTGAATTTAGTCCATTGACATTGAGGGAGATGATTGTCTTAGGATTTAATGTCATCTTTATAGATAAGTTTTCCGTGTTTGTTGGTTGCTCTTGTCTTAAATTAAACCTTTCATTTTTTCCTTTAAGGCTGGTTTTTCATCAGTGAAGTTTCTGAGCTGTTGTTTATCCATGAAGCTATGTATCCTTCCTTCAAACCTGAATGTGAGTCGGGCTGGGTGCAGTATTCTCGGTGAGGCATCCATTTCATTCAGTCTTGTCACAGTATCCCACTATTGTCTTCTGGCCTTGAGAGTTTCTTGTGACATGTCTGCTGTAAGTCTTAGGGATGCTCCTTTGAATGTTATTTTTCTTTTTGATCTTGCTGCTTTCAGTATTCTATCTCTATCTGTGGGATTTGTCATTGTAACTAGGATGTGTCCTGGGGTGTTTTTCTTTGGGTCTCTTTTAGCTGGTACTCTTCAGGCATGCAGGATTTGATTGCATGGTCTTTAACCCTGGGAGCATCTCTTTGATAATGTCTTTGACAGTTGATTCTTCCTGGATATCTCCTACCTGGGCCTCTGGGACTCCAATGATTCTTATGTTGTTTTTGTTGAGTTTATCAAAGACTTCTATTTTCATCTGTTCACATTCCTTGAGTACTTTTTCCATTGCCTGATCGTTTGTCTTTAGGTTCTTTTCCAATTTCTTCTGCTGTGTTGAGATTTTCTGCATCTTTTCTTCCAGCACACAGATTCTGTCCTCAGCTGTTGTTACCCTGCTGGCGAGGCCATCCACTGTGGTTTTCAGTTGAGCTACTGTGTTTTTCAGATATGTTATTTCAGTCTGGAGTTTTCTTATTTCTGTCTTTGTGTTCTGTTTAGGTCGATCTTTGCTTTCTTTGAGTTCTACAAACATCTTCCATATTTCTATTCTAAACTCCTTATACGACAGGTTAATCAGATGGTTGGAATTTTTTAGGTGATTGAGCTATCATCTTCATTCTCTGTGCATGGTGTTTGCCTGTGAGGTTTCCCCATTTTCACGCTTATAGTGTGATTTTTTTCTGTGTGTTGTGGTGGGGTCCATTGGTTAGAATGAGTGTGCGGCTGCGAAGTGAAGTGGAGTGGCCATGCTCTTCTGGAGCCTCTGGGAGAGCTATTTTTCTGAGCCCTTTTCGGTCCACTCCCAAGGGGTTTCGGAGACAGGACAGTGGAAAAACATGCACAGGCAACACTCACAGTTTCTCACAGTCAGGAATCACTGGGTGGGCGTAGACTTTTCCAGCCTAACATCACAAACAGGGGACCTTCCTTTTTGCAGAATACTGCGGATAGCCGGTTTTCATGGTCAAACACAATTCCTTGGCGTTCTGGCTCTTGGATGAGCCTCTGGGAGAGCTATTTTTCTGAGCCCTTTTCGGCCCACTCCCAAGAGGTTTTAGGAGACAGGACAGTGTAAAAACACGCACAGGCAACACAGTTTCTCACAGTCGGGAATCACTGGGCAGGCATAGATGAATAAAGCTATTTAACTGAACCTTATTATAAAACATTTAGGTAATTTCCAATGCTATTACGATGATAGTAGAATCAATTATCTTATTATATTATTTCACAGTAGAGTAGTCATAATAAAAATTCTTAGGCTGTAAAGATAAAGCTCTTGCCTTGCATCTGGCTGACCCACATTTGATCCCTGACACCACATATGGTCCACTGAGCACTGCCAGGAGTGGTCCCTGAGTACAGAGCCAGGGGTATGCCCTGAGTAAAGCCAGATGTGGCCTTAAAATAAAATAAAACAAAACAAATTCCTAATAGTGTGGTTGCTGGGTCAATGAGTTTTTTTAGTTTAAAAAGAATTAATTGTGGGGCCAAAGAGATAGCATGGAGGTAAGGTGTTTGCCTTTCATACAGAAGGACGGTGGTTCGAATCCTGGCATTCCATATGCTCCTCTGTGCCTGCTAGGGGCGATTTTTGAGCATAGAGCCAGGAGTAACCCCTGAGCGCTGCCAGGTGTAACCCCCCGCCCCAGAAAAATACTATTATCCATTTAAATGTCCAGTTTAGTGACTTAGTGGTTTTAAATATTGTAAATCTGTCTACAGAAATTTTTTATCTTGTAAAACTGAAAATCTACATCCATTAAATAACTCTCCATTTTCCCTTTCTCTTATCCTTCTTAGAGATCTTCTACTTTGGTTTCTATGAATTTCACTATAGGTAGCTCATACAAATGGAGTCTTATATTATTGGTCTTTTTGCAGTTGGTTTATTTAACTTAGCATAATGTTTTTAAAGTTTATCCCTGTTATAATATGTGACACGATTTTCTTCACTTTTTAAAATATAATTGGGATGGAGGGAAGTGGGGCAATATCCTGCTATTTTCTAGGGCTATTCCTGGTTCTGTACTTCAGAGTAACTTCTGGAAGTACTCAGAGAGCCAAATATGGTGTCAGGGTTTTGAATCAGGGTCACAGCCACTGCAGCAAAGAAGACCAGTGTTTAACCTCCTGTGCTGTCTCTTTGGTCTCCTTTATTTTTAATGCTAAATACCATTCCATTTTATGTTTATATACATTTTGTTATCCATTCATCTGTTATGGACATTTGGTATGTTTCTATCTCTTTCTATTATGAATATTGCCACAAGGAAGAGGGTGCAAATATTTCTTCAAGATCTTGCTTTTAATTCTTTCACAGACCAAAATGACAATGTCTGGATCAAGAGTCGGAGCTTTATAAATATTTTTTATATTAGCTACTTGTTATCTTTAGAGATTGTTATTCTCACAATCAATAATGTACATTTTAAAATAAAAAATTAGGTACCATGATTTATAGTATTGTTAAAGGTAGGATTTTTATACATAGAGTATTCCAACACCATACCCTCCACCAGAATGTTTACTTCCTTCCACCATTATCCCGGTGTCCCCCTCTGTGATCTAATGTTCATTGCAACACTATAGCCAAATCTGGAAACAACCCAAGTGCCCAAAATAGATACTGTATAAAGAAACTGGTATATAAACATAATTGAATCTTATTCAGCTATAATGATAAAAATCATGCAGTTTGCTGCCACATGGGTTGACCATGTGAGTAAAGTTAGGCAGAAGGAGAGGGACAAATATAGAATTAAATATCCTTCTTGTGGAATACAAAGAAACATAGTAAGGGAATAACAAATGGCCAAAGGTAACAGAACCTTAGAACTGGTATACAGAACTGAGCTTACCATGGTGGAGAAGGAGGCTGGTTTGATATTGGCACCGTTCTACTTACTCTGTTGATCTTTGTCATTTTGTTAAGGAAAGTGTTATCTCATGATCTCTTTATTCATATTTATATTTAAACGAGTAGATTTATATTTAAATGGGGGTTTCTTTTAGTGTTTAATATTTAAGTTAGAGTATATTTAATAAAAATTGTGAAATAAGACTAACCAGAAAATGATGGCCTCTAAAATCATTTAAATGATAGCTTTTTACCACATGTTTTTTAGAGAACAGAGGTATGCCAATGGGATGTTGTCTGAAGAAGCCCTGGGTTTCGTCAGGAATCAGGGAGAGGGAAGAAATAGAGGAACAGCTTTTACTGTGATTTCCTTGGAAGGAATGAGTGAGGCTATATAAGCAAGTTTAGGATGATTTGTTTGAATTCTTTCAGTGCTCAGGGGCATAGGAGCTGTCATATTAGATAACACCTGGTGTTCTATAAATATAAAATATAGAGTCCTAGTATTTGGGGTCAGGCTTTTCTCAGCAGGGCGTGTCTCTAGCCCCTTCGGCCAGCGGATCTGAAGGCGCAGGATAACGGAGTAGAAATTCACAGGCAGTCAGATGGTTTCAGGAGTCAACCAGTTTTATTTCATGGCCTTAAACGCCAAGTGCATTTCCCCACAGGGCTTCTTTTTTTTTTAATATAATTTTTATTTTGATCATATTTTTCTGCACGAGATCTTGCCATTATCAATACTAGTGTAATCAATATCCATGTAAATCATATGCCTAAAATAAAATTTAGAGGGGAAAAATGCAAATAATATAGGCACTAGATGGGTTCATTTATAATTGAAAAGTGTGCAGGAGGAAGTGGACCCTCCTCTCAGTGGTGGAGTAACCAGTACAAAAGGGAGGCAGAAGCCAATACAAAGTGACTCAGGTGTATTATCAAGATTTCTAGAATTAGGCGTTTCCAGCATAGGCATGTACGGCAGATGTTAAAGCATCAACTTTATAGAACTTAGAAACATGGCTTATACAAAGAGCTATTTGGACTTTATTTTTTGCAACTTCTGTTTATTCTTTTTTTCTTCTTCATTTTTTTTTTCAGTTGTGTAGATTTTTCTTAGTCAAGGGATCTCTGTCTTTTCAAAAAAGACTTTCTGTTGGTTAGATTTTAAGTCTACTAAGGGTTTTTCTTACATGGAAGTTTCTTTTATTTTTTCAGTTTTATGTAAGTATGATGGGCAAAATTTAAAGTAAATATTGGGATGATATGTGTGTATATATATGAAAGGATTCCACCCATCCAACTAACACATCCATCACCACATATATTTTATTTTCTTCTGTGAGAATATTTAAGATTTTTTTTATCAAACTTCAAATAAGCAGGATGGCTTTATAAACTACAAAGTTTTATTTTTGAATACTTAAATAATCTTATAACAGCTTCAAGATTTTTCATGAAGAAGACCTTTGTTAGTTTGAGATCATAAATGGTTTCCTGTGTTTTCTTCTGGTACAGTCATAGGTTGAGTCATTATAGTTTAACCTTTGTTCCACATTGTCTTATTACAAATAGGTATTTGTATAAGGAAAACAGTATAATAGGAGCAACCTTAGAGTAAGAAAGTAGGATTTTCTGTTAGTAAAGACTAGACAGAACAGGCGGGACCAGAATATCTTTTAATCATTAATACTAATAAATGATCTAAAAGAAAATTTAATTGGAATAGGGTAGTGAGTGGTTCAATAAAAATGGATCTTTGAGGGGTTTTGTTTGAGGTTTTTTTTTTTTTTGCGGAGGGCAGGGAGGTTTGGTTTGGGGCCATGCCCAACAGAGCTCAAGTCTCCTTCCTGGCTCTGTGCTCAGAGATCATTTGACCATTTGGAGTGCTGGAAATCAAACCTGGGCAGACTAAGTGTAAGGTAAATGTGCTAACCTGCTGTACTATCACTCCAGCCCTATAATTTTAGCTTATCATTTCAGTGTTACCTAACTGCCATCTATCATAATAGATTTCAGTCATGTCTTTTCAAATCTTAAAATTTCCTTATTACATTTCTTTCCAGTGGAAATCTTACACAAAGATCATTTTGGAAATCTTGCTTGTGTTTGGTGGATGTGGATCTGAAAGATGCAGGGGAAGAGCTCCTGTTATCACCCTTTCACACCTGCCACTGGCACCCAACCATCACACACCCTGAGGCATTACCAGGGAAATAGTCCACATCATTTGTGGGTTTAATAAATGTTGCTATCTTCCTACCGTAAGATCCATGACAACATAGCAGAAAGGAAACACTGGTCTGCTTCCAAAACACACTGGAAAACCATTTGACTCTGGAGCAAGTATCTTCAGGAAGGAGTTCCATGCCATATCCTTTAGCAAAGCTTCTTAAAATTCTTCATCACTATGTCCCAACAGGAACACTTGCTGTCTTTCTCCCCTCCTCTTGTCACCTCCTTAAAAACTCTTAGTAACTTGCTTTTCCATCCCCACACTAGTCTTTTCTACCTCTCCCCTTGACATTTTTGGTCATTTCATTACTTTGTAAAACAATATTTAGTTTCTCCCAAATTTCACCCCATCCATTATCCTGTTATTGTCTTGCAAGCTGAGGCACAGAACTGAGCATCCATAGGAGGTATATGGAAGAAGGCAGAGATTTCTATTTGAATTTCATTTTCCTGCAAAGGGGCACCCAAAGGGAAGGTACTGATTCCCAAAGATTGGTAAAAACATAAAACCTTTACTTTAGGTGAAGCTAAAGAAGAACCTCCAACATACAATTTTAAAGCAGAACTTTAGGTGATTGTTATTTTGTATGACATATGTTCTGTTTTTATTTTCCTACCTTGCTTCCTTTGGGCCTCCATGAAATATGTCAGCAGGACCTTAGTGTCACTGGGACCCCAGTTTAGAGCCTCTTTTCTAGCAGTTCAGCATGTTAAGTACAAATGTGTACTCATCATGAGCTGGTCATCAGTTTTCTTGTCTAACTTCCTGTCTGATATTTAAGCCTCTCTAGATATGTAATCATTAACATGATCAGGAAAAGTAAAATATTTACTTAGTACAGAACAGACATTTAAATGTCACTAACACGACCATTTATTTACATATGACATTCACATTTCTAAATCATTCTTTTTTCTTTATTTTGTATTTTTTATTTATTTA
Organism: Suncus etruscus; assembly: GCF_024139225.1. NCBI lineage: Eukaryota > Metazoa > Chordata > Mammalia > Eulipotyphla > Soricidae > Suncus > Suncus etruscus. Next base: position 111,645,953 of record NC_064848.1, on the reverse strand, counting down.
TTTTTTTTGGTTTTTGGGTCACACCTAGCAGCGCTCAGGGGTTACTCCTGATTCTACGCTCAGAAATCGCTCCTAGCAGGCTTGGGGGGACCATATGGGTTGCCGGGATTCGAACCACCATCCTTCTGCATGCAAGGCAAATGCCTTACCTCCTTGCTGTCTCTCCAGCCCCTCCAAATTATTCTTAATTTAGCAAATTAAAATAAGGAGTGTGGGAGGTGGATGGGAGAATTGGTGATGCGAATGGTGCATGGTGAAGAGGGGTGTTCTGTTTATGACTAAAACCCAACTACAATCATACTTGTAATCATGGTGCGTAAATAAAGATTTTATATATATATATGTATATATAAAAAGAAAGTTGACATTTATATGAGAAATCTTTTAGCTTCCAAACAAATTGAAAGTATCTTATACTTAAGCAGAATGTTTTCATCAGTAAATTCTGTCATGGAACTATTGAAGTAAAATGGTATTTGGAGAACATAGAAAAATGCTTGCCTTTTCTGGCAGAGCTGTTATAAATTCTGGCTTAGCTGTGGGAAAAAAGTAAAAGCATTAGCACACTTGAAAATATATTAATTTTATAGCTGTTTTCAACTTTATAATATGTAATGATTTTGATAGTATGCAAAAAGAAATATTTTGCCTTAAATTTAGAATTCACTAGAAGTGAGTTATAGTCAAAGCAGAGGTGATATTGAGGAATTCTATAGGTGATTATCATAAAATATTAGCCCATTTCTTGAGAAATACATCAAGAAATCCAGAAAAGCTAAGTATGGGTAACTTTTCACAAGTGGCTATCAGGGGGTAGTAGATATTGAGGGTATTTTGTTAAGGCTATTTTAATGAGAGTAAAACATTACCTCTTATTGTGGCATTAATCACTGTAGAGACAATTATTTCCTGGCAAGTAGGCCTAGGAGAGTGTTCAGCTCTTAGAGTCAGCTGCTTATCATTATTACTATTTAGAAGCAACAGTTTCTGAACAAAAAGTAAAATGTTACTTAAGCTTACTAAAAAAATTAAGATGCTACCCTTACTGAATAAGAAATAAATGTAAATAAATAGTTTTGTGGGTTATTTTTGTAGTACTTAAACATAGTAAACACAATTTTATTCTTGTAAAATGTCAATTTTTAAAGATTAATAAGTTATTAAGTATACAGATCCTATATGGTCCCAAATATGTTGAACCTCTGTGTGAGACATTTCATAATAGAGAACAATTTATCTTAAATATAATTATTATTGACTGAAAACATTCTAATTACTAGAAATTAAACCCATACTTTGGGGGGCAGAGAAATAATATAATGGGTAAAGAAATCAACCCAGTTTCAATTTCTGGCCATATATGATATCCCAAGTTCCATCAGTAATGATCTCTGAGCACAGAGACAGGAGTAATTCCTGGCATTACTGTGTATAACCCAAAAACCAATCAAGAAATAAACTCATTTTGAGAGTTGAGAAGGTTTGATAACATTAGCATAATGCTATACAGTAGGAAAATTATATTAAAATAACAAACAATATAATCTATTATTTTAAGGGATTAAGAAAAATATTTTGTCATTTATTTCAAGCACTGTAATACACAATACTGTAACTAGTAGGCTTCAGGAATCCAACATTCTAACACAACACTATCTACCAGAGCAAGTTGTTTCTTCCATGATAAGTATATATCATATATATATACATACATACATACATACATACATACATACATACATACATACATATAATTTTTTGAGCGAGAGGGAGAGGTTGGACCATACTGGGAGGTGATTAGTGGTTACTCCAGACTCTGCATTTAGGAGTCATTCTTGGTAGGTTCAGGGAACCATATGAGATGTGAGGGATTAAACCCAGGTTACCTACTGTACTATCTCTCTAGCCGAAGAATATATATTTTAAAAGTTATTGCAGGGCTAGAGCAGTGGCACAGCGGTGTTTGCCTTGTACATGGCTGACCCAGGACAGACCGTGGTTTGATCCCCTGGCATTCCATATGGTCCCCCAAGCCAAGAGCGATTTCTGAGCACATAGCCAGGAGTAACCCCTGAGCCTCACCCAGTGTGGCCCCAAAACCAAAACCAAAACCAAACAAATGAATAAAAGTTATTGCATAACTATTCTTCTAAAATGACTAAAATATAGTGCCAGTTGGTTTTGTTCTATTTTTTTGAGAGAGAAACAGCAGCCATGTGATGATTAAGAAGATGTTCATCATAAGTTAGCTCGATTGTGGTTTTAATATTTTTTGTTTCTGTTCCACATTTGGCAGTGCCCAGGGCTTGCTCCTGGTTCTACAGGGATAAGGGATCACTCCTGGTGGGCTTGCGAGGACCATCTGAAGTACTGGGGATCAAACCCGGGTTGATAAGGCAAGCGCTGTAACTGCTGTACTCTGACATGCTTGGTCACGTCAGTTTTGTAATGCAAGGCCAAGGGTTTGTAATTATACAGTATTGTATATCTTCTTGTTTTAGGCCTCTCTATAGCACAGGTGAGTGAGATCATCTGGTCTTTGTCTTCCCTTTGATACTCTCCAGTTCTTACAGTAGCATTTCATTGTGTGTATATGCCCAAACTTCTTTGTTAATTCTTCTGTAATTAGACATTGGGATAGTTTCTGTATCCTGGATATTATACTAAGTGCTAGGTAGTCTAATAGTACACTTTTATCAAATGAGAAAGTTTTTTGGTTCATGGCCTCATTCATATTTTTGTTCTATATTTATGTGTATATCTACATATATACTGCACATATACATATGTACTGCATATATACATATGTACTGCATTCCTCTTGAAAACAGTCTAAATATTCTGTTGATATTATTCTTGTATGTAAGGAGGAAACAAAGAACAGTGAGATTAGGAGTATTTCCACAATTACACTTTAAAAGGATGGAGCTGAAATTCAAATCTAGTGAGTCTGGTTCTTGAGTACTTGCTGCTATTAATCATACTTAATAAGACTAAACCAACAAGGGATATTGATAGGCATTTTATACATCATATAAAGTAATCAAAGTATGAGTGAATATTGGTTTTTTAGGGAAAAAAAGGTATCTTCATCAATGTATCAGTGTTGTAGGAGTGTAAACAATGACAAAAACAAAACAAAAACCCTCCTAAAGGGTAGGCAAAATCAGTGCTGGAGGGACTTATTTACCAGACTTAATACGAAATAATTTCTTGAAAGGCTTAAAGCAGGCCTATTGGATGAACTGATTGGAATTGTGCTTTGCAGCAGTGTGGGGGATGGATTGGAATAGACTGAGACTAAAGCCACAGGCTACTATTAGGAAATGTTTGCATTATTCAAAGGTTATTAGGACTAAACCAGAGCAGCATCATGATGAAAGAGGAAATAAAACTGAATGCTTCAAACTGAAAATGAAACTTTTGAATTCCAAACATACCAATGCCATTCTAGATGAAAATAAGATAATAGTTCCTGTATATGCAGCCTGTCTTTTTACTAAAAAAGTACTATTAAGCTCTTCCAAAAAATAACATATAGATTAAACATTATACAACCTTTCATCAAAGAGTAAATATGTATTTTTTTTACAAATAACACTTTTGTTGCTACTTTGAAGAAATAAGTAGGTGTGAAGGTTTAAAGCTATGAGCTATTTAAAGAAAAACTAAGATTTCTAAATAAAAGCTTATCATGATAATCCATCACATTTATCTTTAAAATTTATTCTTGGAGGTGGAGTGATAGCACAGTGGTAGGGTATTTATCTTGTATGTGGCCCACCCAAGATGGACCCGGGTTCCATCTCTGGCATCCTATATGGTTCTCCAAGCTTGCCAGGAGCAATTTCTGAGCAGAGTTAGGAGTAACCCCTGAGTGCTGCCAGGTATGAACCAAAATAAACAAGAAAGAAAGAAAAGAAAAGAAAAGAAAAAAGAAAAATTTTAAAACAAAAAATAAAATTTATTTGAGTAAATATTAAAAAATAAGAACCAGAAATTTTTTTACTATGGATATTGTTAATGCTTTGTATATTCAAGCTCTTCCTTTAAAAATTTTTTATTATAACACTGGAATTTACCAAGTTGTTCATAAACAGCTGTTTTAGGCAGTAAATATTCCAATCAATCCCACGACTAGTATGTACTAGTATGTACTTCCTTCCCATCTCATTCATCATCCCTGCCTGCCCCCTTAGCAGACACAAATCTACTTCATATTGTTCATTACAACACGATGGCAAATGGAACTATCAAAACTTAGATCAATAAAAGTCAATATTTAATCATTCTTATATCTCACAATGAGTCATTATCTGAGGATTTTACAGGGCTGATTGGTGCTAGTTGAGCAACTTCTATATTACAATTGAGCTTGGTGCCTGTACACAACTTTCATATCAAGTTTGCTGTGATCTTGCTGATTAACAGTATTATGTATCAGAATATTTCAGGAGCTATGAAACTTGAACTGTTTGGTGGCTTGGCAGCTTGATGAGGCTCATTTGTGGAGGTGGGCCATTTCTATCCGAGAGGGTGTCAGGTGTGGCTTTGGGTTGCTGTGCCTTCAGGCAGTAAGGGAAATCTGCAGGCCACCATTTCAAGAAGTCCTCAGGATTTTCAGCCTGGTCTGATCTACCTGGGAAGATTTGGCAGCATCATCATTTTTTCAAGATTAGTTATTGTGGAGCTGGGCCACTTCTCTGCTGGCAAGATGGTAGGTGTGGGGCCTAAGATATTTTTTTTTATTAAATGAGTATGTCATTAATTCACTTGTAACATTACTGCTTATCAAAGAATATTGTTTTTCTAGCTGTGAAATAATCAATGCCACTTGAAATTCCTAAAGACAACAATATTAGTAGTTTCAATGTTAAAGTTCAGATACAGCTTTCATTGAAACAACAAATATTAGACATGACAATAGAACAAAAATAAGACTAAATATATTTTAACAGTCAATCCATATCTATAAACAGTTTTATTATGGCAAAAGACTTATATATAATCTATTTTTATCACTTCTTCCTGTTTATCAAACACATTTAATTTATTTATATTTTGTTTTTTTTTGGGGGGGCACACCTAGTGGTACTCAGGGGTTACTACTGGCTCTGCACCCAGGGATCACTTCTAGTGGGGCATAAGAGTTCATATAGTGTGCCAGGAATCAAACTCGGGTCAGCCACATGCAAGCCAAGCACCTTAAGCACTGTACTATCTCTTCAGTCCCATATTTTATAAATGACATAAGATAATTTCAAAAAAGGAACTTTTTATTTTACAGCAGTTATGTTTAAAAAGTACAATAAAAGTATAGTATCAAAATAAAATTTTCATCCTTTGAAAAAAGTAGACAATAGGACAAATTTTTGAGTTCTACATGGATCCATGAATTATATACCAGTTCCCCTGAAATGATACTTAGTTTCCATTAAATCAGTGAACACTCTCTGAGTTCTTTTACCGTACAATAATATTTTTTGCTTATCCTGTTTTAATCACAGAAACGTACTTAAACTTATGCATATATTAATTATCTAAACTATATAAAAGTGCTTCTTTGAAATATATTTTATGATATAAAAATTCTCTTAGTCTTTAAAAAACAACAACAGAGTTCTTTTACAACACGTATATTTGATAATTATTAAACAGATAACTTCAAAACCTGCAGTGACCTTTTACATTTTGATCTTCAGCTATCTGTACTTGTCATTACAATATTTTAGAAGTATTCATAATAACTTAGTTCTAATCAATTTCTCCTAAATCTTTGTATGTTATATACTTTAAAATATAATTTTATTAATTTTATTTTTGTTTTTGTTTAGAAGGTTATAGCCTATAGTGCAAAAAAGAGAATTTCTCTCAGAGATGCTTAGGAAATCATGTGATTCCTGGGATTGAGCATAGGCCTCCCATATACAAAACATGCCATTTGAGTCATCTTCTAGTCCCTATTTTGCTTCTTTGTTATTAGAAATGTTAATAAAGCTTAGAAATTAACTTGTTGCCTAATAAAAACTATTTTCATAAATGATTTTCAAATAACTGGTAAAGATGCCTTTTATAAATTTATTTTGAAAGCCTGGTTATTATTTTAGAAGCTAGAAATTTAAAATTGAATATATTTCTGTATGCATACTGATATATTATTTTTTATTTTATTCTAGTGTATTTTTAAATGTGCTGCAGAATACTGATGTTCTCTCTGAAATAAAGTTTTTTACATATTTATTTTATTTTATATCTTATTTTATTTATGATTACTTTATATCTCTTAATAAAACTTGAATTCTAGATTTTATTACTAAAAAATAAAAATTCCAAATACATAAAAAATAAACATCTATATTTGAATCTTCTGATAGCAAGATAAGCAATATACTAATTAGGGTTAAAATATATAACATTTAAACTCTATCATGTTTTAAGATTCATATTTTTATAAATAGGTTTATCTATTTGTCCTATCAAATGTAGCTTTATATGAGGTTAATTACTTAATGACATCACTATTTTGAATATAAAATTATCCTTTAGAATATTAGAACCCATAAATTAATGTTTCATTTTCACCCAGAGCTACCTTTTTAAAAGAAAGCCAGCCTCCTGATAGTCAAGCACATCATGATGAGAAATTTAAGATGAGCAATCTTAAATTTTAAATACTGTGCCTAAATAGCAAAGAAAAGCAATTTTTGGTGAAGCATTTTTTAATAAGAAAATATTTAAAATCATTAAAGTATGTACTTTAATGTTAAATGTTTCAGATGCTTTTAGGTATGTCATTATGCTACACATTTGAAAATATTAAGCAAATATTTGATATTCACTTGTAGTAGATGAACATGTTTTATTTTGTCTGGGAATTAAAATACTGCTGTTTGATATTCCTGATCTAAAGTAAAAGACATTAACAGAATAAGTTCACTTCAGAATGAGGATGTGGGTATTTAAAAAAAATACCCAAATAATAATTTATAGCCTAAAAAGAGTGATGAAATGCCTTAGATGGGTTTAAGTCACAGCCAAGTTATAGAATTATTTGTGTAAAATTTAGCCTTTATTTTTAATTATATGGAACACTTTTCAACTGATAAAAATGTAGATAGTTATTAATTATTAATCTAATATATAAATTTTCTTTCTTTCTTTCTTTCTTTTTTTTTTTTTTTTGTGGCTTTTGGGTCACACCCAGCAGTGCTCAGGGGTTATTCCTGGCTCCAGGCTCAGAAATTGCTTCTGGCAGGCACGGGGACCATATGGGACGCCAGGATTCTAACCGATGACCTCCTGCATGAAAGGCAAACATCTTACCTCCATGCTATCTCTCCGGCCCCTAATATATAAATTTTTAATATTCCCAAATACTTGCAGGCATACACTTTAACAGTATAAGGGATGCAAAAGATTACTTTAAAATATATTTTATGGGCCCGGAGAGATAGCACAGAGGCGTTTGCCTTGCAAGCAGCCAATCCAGGACCAAAGGTGGTTGGTTCAAATCCCTGTGTCCCATATGTTCCCCCATGCCTACCAGGAGCTATTTCTAAGCAGACAGCCAGCAGTAACCCCTGAGCACCGCCGGGTGTGACCCAAAACCAAAACAAATATATATATATATATATATATTATATACTTTCAAAATTGTATATATTTTTTCTAATCTTTGTTTAGAGGCCACATCCTGCAATGTGTCTTTGCACTCAGGAGTCACTCCTAATAGTGCTGGGGGACCATCTGGGATGCCAGGGATAGAACCTGGGTCAGCTGTGTGTACAAAAGACCCTTACCCACTGTCCTATCTGTCTGGCTTCATTTCATTGTAATACTGTGTAGCATAGATTTCATTGCTCAGAGTAAATTTTTGCCATAGGTAAAGGAGTGTGAAACATATTCCAAAGTGCTGAAGGAGCTAATTGACCTATTAAGATCATTAATGCCCACTGAATGAGCATAGTGATTTAAGGCTTAAACTGCTTAGGTCTAATCATCATTTTAGCCTCTTTGAAGGAAGATTTATAGCCATTAGGCTGTGTCTCACTCATCCCAGGCCAGGTGCCCCAGAAAATTCCATTACGTATACCTCTGTATTTTTGGTGATAATATTTGCCATTTAAGTTTGCAGAAAGACATGCATCAAACCACCAGCCTGAACTGTAGTAGAGTCCACAGTTCCCAGAGGGATAACGATCATTGTCTTTATCTGGGGTTGTGAAAAACTTCAGGTCGTGGTTGTAATGTTTACTGAAATGTAAGGCATCTCCAGCTGTGCCATTGTAATTGCCAATGTGTAAACGGTATTTGAGGTACTCGTTGGCCACATAAAAGTGATCATACAAGGCATAGAGTCTGACACCATTAAAGTCTTCAAGATCCACTCTTAGAATCATTTCCTTACTCTTGGTCAGAAGATGAATTTTTTCATTCCCCAGCCAAAATTCTCTTTGGAGGTTCCCAAAGCCTGCTTTATAGTCTTGCCATGTTCTGGTGAAGTTGGTGCTTCCATCAAGTCGTGTCTGCAGCACTGTCCAGCCTCCCCCCATAGTCTCCATGTCACAGTAAACTTCGAAGCTACTATATTTGGGATCCGGTGTCACTCTGTAGGTCTCACTGCTTCTTTTGCCTATTGTATAGTACTCAGAGCAGTCTTTATATATTAGATGCTGAACTGAAGGGAGAGAAAAAGAAAGGCATTGGATTCTGTTCATAAAAACCATTCATTTGAATAATTCTTTATATGCACAAAAGCAATACGAGGGGTTAGAGAACAAGTACTGTGAATGAGGCTCCATCAGCCTTGATTGGATCCTCAGAACCCCATCCCTGAGAGTCAGCAGTAAGCCCTAGTACTGCTGTGTAGACTCTCACACAAAGAAAAAAAAGGCTGTTTGAGAATTCAGTCAGTGGTCACCAAGAAATCTTCCTCTCCTAAACTTACTGGAATCTGATTTTAGAATGTGTGTTAAAGTCTCAGAGGAAGTATCTGGTGTTATAAGGCTGTTGAACACACTTTTGGTTGTCATAGACTGACAACATTCACAACAAACAACAGCAAAAAGAGTAAATTATGGCTTTAGTAATTTAGTAATAGAAATGATCACATTTAATTTCTAAAAAGACACTCTAGGAGTCTAGGTGATTATATCTAGGATAAGTAGAAATTAGTGAACATGATTCTGTAGGTCTCAGATATAGATCTTTACTCACAGATATTTTTATAAAAAAACATGACAGATAAGCTTAATATAAACTATTCAGAGGTTGCACACATGTATTTAGAAAACAAAATAGTCTTTCAAATATGAAGTCATCTCCCCAAAAGGTTTTGTAGAAAAGTCAAATTAATATCTTATTCCTATCATAACAATTTATTAGGAAGTGCCAGATTTGTGTGCCTAGGATCCCACCTAATAGTAAGTAGTGAACCTCTACTTCACAATGTCGGGACCCCTTCAGATACAGACTGCCAGGAGCATTGCAAGAGTGGTCTTTGAAAGCCTAGCTGTTTGCATGGTGAAGGCCCTGAATGACAAGGTGTTTGTTATGATGAATGTGATCCCTGCCCCAGGCACCTGCCCCTCCACCCTCAGTCAGGGGAAGCAGTGGTAATGGTAAAGTTCAGCAGCAGTGATCTGAGGAACTCAGAATCCACTTTCAGGTGGAAAGCTAGAGTAAGAAAATAGGGCCACAGCTAGCAGTTCATAAGCAGTGTAGGAGTCAGGTTTGTCCTGTTAACATAAATTTCTTCATTAAGCAAAGTAATTGGGATCATGAGGATAGGTTTTATATATATGCTTGAATTCTAGTTTAAGGGAAAACAGAGAAATAAGTATGTCTTACTTCTCTTGAAGCTCTCCCCTTAAAAGGTGAAACCATATTGCTACTTTTTACCATCTCTAAGTTCTCCCATTTTTCACTAGACAGAACTACAATATTTCAAAAATCTCTTTGCCATGTGAGGAACAGTTAGGCAAACGTGAAGAATTGGGTTTCCGGGAACAGAACACGATGGCAAACACCGCTGGTCTACACCTCCGGTCTGTTGTTTTCAAACATGAGTGAAGAGATAGAGTTAAATTAAGATACTCTGTCTCTACTTCTGTTTGTGCCTAACTCTAGCAACAGCAGACAAGTCCTCTGAAATAGCTTTCTAACAAATATGCAACTGATTAGGATTTTTTAATGAGATAGTTGCTTTGATATTTACAAATACAGGTGTTTTTGCCCTGTGTTACCTTCGAGAGGAAAGTCCATAATTTATTCCACCCGTCATCTAATTTGTTTGCTGAGACTAAAGTTTATAGATACTAGCTACCTGTACAACATTCATAAATAGTAGCCAAAAAAACATACCTGGACGAGATTGTATTTGTTCTTGACTGGAACAATTAGAGGAACATTTGCCATTCAAACTATTGACCACCGAAGACAAATTCGCCACTTTACTATCAACATAACTTTCTATGCTGTTAATGTTCTCCAGATTCAGCTTCTCCAGGCGATCCTGAAGCCTTTCGAGCTCTTCCTTTGCAATCTTTAGGTCAGAGGTGAGCTTGTTAACCTGGCTCTCTAATTCCCCCACCCTGTTGTCAGGAGCTGCCGCTCCTGGGGCTCCTGTATTAGGTAACAGCGGTTCCTGTCTTCCGGGCTCTTGGTTGTCATCTGCCTGCAGCTTGCAGTCTTGGCAACATTTCTTCAGGCTATTCATCATTTCCTTGAGGTTCTCAACTTCTTTGAACACCTCTTCCATCCTGCTAAATTGTCCTGGGAGCTGAAGAGTCAGCGGGGGCAGGTTTACCTGGTAACGGCACTCATCTTCCTCCCCACACTTGCCTCTGCTCTCTAGTCTCACCTGGCAGGTGTCCTTGGCTGCTTCATCTTTCATTTCCTTCGTTTCGTTGTGTGCCAGAACCAAATAACCGTACGTGGTCAAGACAGCGGAGCTCAGCCAGCACCAGCTTGTCAGCTTCATCGTTGCTGTAGTTCTCAGCGGTGGGGAAGTGCGGGGCGCTGGAGCGTCTTTAATCCTGGCAGCTGCCTGCCTGAGTCAGGCTTTCTGTGTTTTCAGAAGAGGGCGGGAGCACTTGCATCACAAGTTTCAGAAAGGCAGGAAAAGGAGCTTGTCCTCATCAAGCACGGTCTACCAAAGTGCTATTTATTCAGGATCACATGCACTTGCATCGGAATTGCTTGTCATTGGTGGGTCTTTTCACTTTTCAACACGGATGGCATGTTTTATGAAAGCACAGGAAATATGCTGTATTTCCAAATCATTATTCTCAAAGGAGATCATTTAATTATACTTAAGTCCCCTGGAGGGAAAATAGTTCTGAAGGATTGAGAATTAATGTGTTGATTATCCAGGGCCCCTGCAAATCAGAAATGATTTGGTCCTTTTACCTTCATAGGAGCGGGCACTGAGGAGCCAGTATTTTCTTCCTGTTAGATTTTCAGGGGGAAATTTCAAGCACTTCAAAATTTTTGCTTTACTCTAACAAAGTCCATATTTCTAATTGTATTTCCTTGAAGATGAGATGGAATCTAGTGGTTCTATACCTTTGGTCAAAGCAGAGTGATTTAGATACATCTAAATGTCTCAAATACAGTTAAAGAACACTGTTCTCTTTCATCAAACCAGGAGCCACATTCTGCAGACTTCACATTTGTAATTGTCTTATCATCTCCCATAGCTGCTCAAATAGGAGTCATTGACCCAATCCTGTATGGTTCTGATTTTCCTCTGGTCTTTGGCATCAGGCAGCTCTGCTTTTGTATTTGCTGTGTTCATGAGAGAAGAACAGTGACTGTCCTTCCACCTGCTCTCTTTGCTATTTGGAAATATCACTACCTTGCTCAAGATACCACTGTGCTCTAAAATTTCAAACGTTTCTCCTAAGAGAGGCTGAAGGCAGGAGGGGTAGAACAGCTTGGAGAAATCACCTCCTCTGGATTTGGTACACTTATTGATGACTCACGGAAGATTTCTTTCTGAAAAAAAAAGAAAAAAGAAAATAATTCTACTAGTAGTATGGATAGTTCAACTCTTTATGGTATTACCTAAGGGACTGTAGCTAATTTTGCTTATTTCTTTAACATGGTTTCTTATATTCCCTCTTCCAGCCAAATTACTCAGTATGTATTCTCCAACTGTCTGGCTCGCATCATCCCCCCAGCCTCCTGAATACTCTGGGATCCAGGATTCAAACCCTTGATCTATCATTCTCTTAATTATGACTTTATGGGACTTTTTGTTCCCATAACTGTGAAGGAGGAATTTGGCTGTTCTTCCCTTATACACTGAAATGACACTAATAAAATTTTGAGTGGAGTGCAAACGGAAAAAAATTCAGTATTTAAAAGTAACATTCCTTCCAAATAAATTTGTCAAACATGTTCTGTACACCTTATGCTTAATACATAATATTTGTTCTTTCAACTTTAAAAGAAATGAAGCTAATTTTAGTCTTTATTCCAGTGTATTCAAGCTAATTTTAAACAAGTTATTTTAACTCTAAATATCTCTATTTCCTGGGGCCAAGCAGTCGAGCATTTGCCTTACCTGGAGCCAACCTGGGCTAGATTCCCCAACATCTCATATGGTCCTCTGAGTCTACCTGGTGTGATCCCTGAGTGCAGAGTCAGAAGTAAGCCCTAAACACTGCTGCGTGTGGCTCTCCCCTAAAAAATTATATTTCTAATTTCAATTCTCCTGATATACTTTCAAGCAGTGGTACTTCCCTATTGTGAGGGGAGAAATCAATGAATGATTAGGAAAAAAAAGTTGTTTGGTGTTTGGGCCACACTTTACTGTGCTAAAGGCTTTCTCCTGGTTCTATCACCAAGGATCACTCCTGGTGGGCATGGGGGACCATATGAGGTGTCAGGGTCAAGTCCTTGTCAACTGTGTGCATGGCAAGTGCTTTACTTGCTATACTCTCTCTTCTACCCTAGGCACAAACTTTTAAAAAGAGGGTCCACTGCGATAGTATAGCAGTATGGCTTTTGCCTTCCACACGACCAACCTGGGATGGACCTGGGTTCAATCCTCAGCATCCCATATGGTCCCTCGAGCCTGCCAGGAGTGACTTCTGAGCACAGAGCCAGGAGTAACCCCTGAGCACTGCTGAGTGTCCCCCCCCCAAGAAAAACAAAAAACAACAAACAAAACAGCAACTCCAAATTTTTCAATATTGTCATCCTAGTAGTATCACACCAATTTAAAGGTCAACATGAATTTGAAGCCATCTAATGCTCAGAAACAAAGCAAATGACCAAATGATAACTAGCAACAAATAGCTTAATAAACCTTCTGACAATGACTAAGTGACCTCATTACAAGATATAATGATTTTCAAAAATTTTATTTTTGCTGTACTTAAAAAAATAATTACCACCTACCTATAAACAAACAATATATAATATATAATTATTTTGTGCCTGCCAAGGGAGTAGGTTTGTGAACAGGTGGGAATTTGGGAACAACAGTAGAGGGAATTTTACATTAGTAGTGAGATTGGTATTGAATTATGAGTGGCAGAAATAAATGTATTATGAGAAACTATATAATACATGGTCTTTAAATAATTTATTCTATTTTAAAGAAAAAACTTGATATTAAATACTCTTGACTGACTAATGTATGCATCCATATATACATATATATGTATATATATGTTGGTCAAAATAATAAATTAGGCCCTTATGATAGAGCTGGATGGAGGTGGATGGTGATGGAGGTCTTTCTTCTCCAGCTCAGGACCACGTGGCTTCACCTTCTCCATCAGCTGGCGGGTCTGCCAGTTCAGGTGATTGTGGTGGGCAGAAATCTCACATGCAGTCAGGCTTCCAGAGAGATAACATCTTTATTTGCCCTGGCCATCATGTGTGGCCTATATTATAAACCTATTTAAGCACATATCATCCTTAGCTTGCCCTGCGTCTTAGCTTCCTTGAGCCATCTCTTCTCCTGCTACTTCTCTCTCCATCCAGGTAAATCCTCTTCCTTGTGCCCTTCCGGTCAAAGGCTTTTATTACCTCCCAAGACCCCTCCCAGAAATGGGAGGCTTTTTCTTGTAAGTCAGGTTACAAGAAGATTGAGAGGTGGGGTTACATATATGTATGTGTATATTTTGGTTTTTGTACCACTCCTGGTGTCGCTCAGGGGTTACTCCTGGCTATGCACTCAAAAATTGTTCCTAGCTTGGTGGACCATATAGGATGCGGGGGGATTGAACCATGGTCCGTCCTAGATCAGCCACATGAAAAGCAAATGCCCTAGCACTGCACCACTGCTCCAGCCCCTGCATCCACATATTTTTGTCAGTCAAAAATTTATTAGATGTTGCCCTGGCACCAACTTGCTCAGGGTGGGTTCATATGACACCCTTACAACTTGGAAACAGCAATAATTTACTTTCATGGAATATTTTCCCGCTTTGCCACTTAATGATGAGATGAAACCATGAGACATCCCGTGACACCCTGACTTAACATAGGATCTGTGCAAAAACCAATTTCTAATTACAGAAACCTGACTGCAACAACTGTAATTGAGGAGAACTTTTCCTGGGAATATGAAGAAAGACTTCAGGGTTAGACAACTTAGTATGCCCAGAGCCTGTAGTTGGTTTTATGGCAGGATGCTTTATGGGTAGGGTCTCCAAGTGTTTTAGGCCAAAGGTTTTTCCTTTCTATTTTCCCCAACTTTTACTGCATCTATGCAAAAAACTGCCACCCCCCCTTTTTTTAATCTTTTAGATAGGGGCTCTGCCTTTTTCTTAGAACCTTGGAACATGGATTACTTTGCTTTTTACTTCATATCTCTGCATTCTCTATACAATTACAAAGGAAAAATTAAAAAGAAAGGAAGGGGGCAAGGGTTAAATAGTCTCAGGTACATTGGTGGGAAAAAGAAGGACAGAACTAAATATCCAAGCCAAAGTCAACAACAATAGAATCAAGAGACCCAGACTATAACAATATAAACTTAAAATGGGCCTGGTATAATGGCCGGCCAGGGGGCAAAGAGTGGTGGTATAGTATGCACTCTGAAACATTGATGGAAGGAGGTTGACACTTGGGTATGGTCCTGATTCATTGTGTGTCTGAAACCCAACTATGAAGGACTTTATAAATCACAATGATTTCAATAAAATAAAATAAAATAAAAAATATTAAGGCTCTTCTCTATATTCAACATATACTGGAGCATTTGAAAATACATGCCATTGTATCTTTATTTCTTCATTTCTTCATCTATTTTATATTAACTGAATATCTCCAACTTGTAAGACATTATTCTAAGCACTTAGTTTGCTTAGTTCAACTAGTTCATTTAGTTTAAATTCTTTTAAGAATGGGTATAAAAGATTATTTTCATGTTGGACTTTCAAATGAAATCATAAGGATTTTTGTTTTGTTTTTGTTTTTGCTTTTGTTTTGGGCCACACCTGGTGACGCTCAGAGGTTACTCCTGGCTATGTGCTCAGAAATCGCTCCTGGCTTGGGGACCATATGGGATGCTGGGGGATCGAAAAGTGGTCTGTCCTAGATAACAATTTTGAGGCAAATGCTTTACTGCTGCGCCACCACTTCTACCCCAAATCATAAGCATTTTAAAGGTTTCTAACAAAAGTTTAGCCTCTGACACTTACAATGAGTCTTTGTTTAAACTGTTTGCATCAGATATTTGCTTTCCAAGTACTGCTGCAGATTCTTGGGTCCTGTACATTGACTTAGCCAAGTTTTAATGGTTAAGTTGTACCTTAAACTTGTACCTTAAAACTTGTAGGGGCCAGAGAGATAGCATGGAGGTAGGGCGTTTGTCTTGCTTGCAGAAGGATGGTGGTTCAAATCCCGGTAGGCATCCCATATGGTCCCCCGAGCCTGCCAGGGAATGATTTCTGAGTGTAGAGCCGGGTGTGACCCAAAAACAAAAAACAAAACAAAACAAAAAAACTTGTAGGGCCTATACCAATTCCAAATAAAAGCATATACCTGCCTTATTAATGACACAAGAGATACTCTAGATTCCTAATTTAAAAAAATCAATCACTTAAACTATAATAATGAATCTAGTGATTACTACATGAATGAAGCTCAGTTCATCTAAAGAGCCAATAATCTATGGGGGTAAATAATATTATACCAGAAGTATGTAAAACTCATAAATAGTATGTCATTACATCCAACCTTCTCTTTAATTAACAGCATTTGCAGATAAGCAAAGAAAAGATTCAACACATTAAATGACATATATGGTATTACATTTTTAAAAATAAGAGTTGGACTTTGAATCTGATTTGACTTCTTGACTTTTCTCCTATGCTATACTACCACATAGAGAGAAAGGAGCCACTTAAGGCTTTTTTGGAATGGATCCAATAGTTCATGGGTATAGCATCTAATTTTTCTACCATCATTCTAATTCAAATGCTAAAAAACTTTATGAGAGAAATGTGAAAGAAACAAAATATAATTCTTTATACTATTTTGTTTTGGAGGTTGATCTTAGGTTTTCTTTTACATTTCTCAAGATAAGAAAAGTAATAAAATCATAGTAAAGAGATCATAAAGATCAAATCATGAATTTATGAAATATCTTTTAGTTTCTTATTACTTGTGGTGATTAAAGTCACCCAAAACACTGAATTATCAAAAAACTAAAAACCTTCCTCCTCCTCTTCCTCCTCCTCCTTCTTCCTGCTTTTCCTCTTCCTCTTCCTCCTCCTCTTCTTCCTCCTCCTCCTCCTCCTCCTCCTCCATCTCTTCCTCCTCCTTCTCCTCTACCTTCTCTCTTCCTCCTCCTCCTCTTCTTCCTCCTTCTCCTTCTCCTCCATCTCTTCCTCCTCCTTCTCCTCTACCTTCTCTCTTCCTCCTCCTCCTCCTTCTTCCTCGTTCTCCTCTTCTTCCTCCTCTTTCTCCTTCTCCTCCTCCTTCTCCTTTTTCTCCTCCCTTCTCCTCCTCTTCCTCCACCTCCTCCTTGCCTTTTGTGCTTTGTAAAGCACATCTTAGTCTCCTTGTATGTATAAAACTAGACACATTTCATTGCTAACGTCAGGAGAAACACAATAGCAATATTACCAATAAAATGCATTAAAATAAAAAACATGGCAGTTAGAAAGTTAGAATGCAAAATGGAAAATAGGATTTCTTTCCTTTACTGTCTATGAGCTGAATAAGACCACAAAGTTTTGCCTCCTTCAAACTCAGCTGGGAAAGTGTATGACGAACAACTCAACATTTTACCAGCCTGGACATGTTTGCAATGATCCCAAAAGTTCCTAACTGTTTATTTTATGGTTATGAGTAACTGTTAATAGGTACATTTGCAAGTGTGTCACCCTGACCAATGAGGGTTGTGTAGTGTTATAAAACCCATCATTTACATTCATGGAAATGTCTATACATTCAGGTTAAACTGAGATGGCTAATTTATTTTTACCTGTTTCATCTCTTGTGGGCTTTAGAGGTATTATTTGATGTCTTTATTTGGCAGTTAAAAATAATATATGGGGCCGGAGAGATAGCATGGAGGTAAGGCGTTTGCCTTTCATGCAGGTCAGTGGTTCAAATTCCGGCATCCCATATGGTTCCCTGAGCCTGCTAGGAGCGATTTCTGATTATAGAGCCAGGAGTAACCCCTGAGTGCTGCCAGGTGTGACCCAAAAACCAAAAAAATAAAATAAAATAAAATAAATAAATAAACAAATTTATATAAAATATGTGTACATACATCTTAAATGGCGTTATATAATATGCAGTATTATACTTTATGAACTAACTTAAATAATAGAATTTAGCTTAGGAATTAATTTGTTTGTTTTTGGGCCACACACACCTGGTGATGCTCAGGGGTTACTCCTGGCTATGTGTTCAGAAATCATTCCTGGCTTGGGGGACCATAAAGGATGCTGGGGATGGAACCGAGGTCTGTTCTGGATCAGCTGTGTGAAAGGAAAATTCCCTACCACTGCACTATTGCTCCAGCCCCAGTAATTAATTTTTTTTTAATTGGGAGTAGTGGCTAGGCAGCTAGTTCAAGTATTAAGAGACTTGCCTTGCATTCAACCAGCCCTGGTTTTATCCCCAGCACCACATACAGAATCCTAAGCACCAACAGGAATGAACACTGAGCATACAGCCAGGAGTAGCTCCTGAACATCATCAGTAGCTGTGGCCCAATTTTAGAATTTTACAATTTTAAAAGAATTGGAGGAGGGCACATTCAACAGTGTTGGAGGCCTATTTCTAAAACTGTGTTCAGAAGTTACCCAGTGGTGCTCAGGGGACTATATGGCTTTTAGGGGCATCAATATATAAGACACATGTTCCAAACCTCTGAGTTATTTCTCTGGCCCTACCAAGAATTAACTTTAAAATTTCTATTTCTGGGGCCAGAGCGGTAGTGCAAGCGGTAGGGCATCTGCCTTGCATGCACTAACCTAGGACAGATCAGGGTTCAATCCCCTGGTGTCCCATATGGTCCCCCAGTCAGGAGCAATTTCTGAGCGCATAGCCAGGAGTAACCCTTGAGCGTCACCAGGTGTGGCTCCAAAACAACAAAAACAACAAAATTCTATTTCTTTATCATTATGGTGTGCATCTTAAACAATTATGTTATCATTGAAAAGTTAAACCATTAACTAATTTTTTGTGAATTATTTCATTTGTGTGCATGAAGTAAAATAGTTTTATTTAGGTAAAATGAGAGAAAAGAAATAGATCCAACAGAAGAGAAATTATATACCCCAAGCTTGGATGTTGGTACACCAGAATGAAGTGGTTTGAATGCCTATCTTATACTGCCTTCTTTGGGGTCAGAGAAATAGTACGTTGTAAAGGGTGTTTGCCTTGCACACATCCACCTGGGTTCAGTACCTGAAACCATATATGGTACCCCCAAATACTGCCAGGAGTGATTCATGAGCTCAAGTCAAGAATAATCCCTGAGCATAGTTGTGATCCCCAAACAAACAAACAAACTGACAAACAAATAAAGTCCTTTGCTCTCTTTAAAACACATTTTGAAAACCCTCAAGTTTGTTTTATAAAATAAAGCAATATGGATATACACTTGTTGGTAACTAAGGAAATGTAATGAAATTTTCTATGAGTGCTATTTAATGTCATTAAAGGTGTCATTTTAATAGCTGACATAGAAACAAGTGTTAGCACCACTAAGTTGCTCTAAGGAATTTTTTTAACTTTATTTAAAAGCATAGCATTAACTTGTTTAGTTTATCTCTGACTTTAATTTTTTCCTGTTATTTGCAATGAAAACGTTCTAGGACAGAAGAAACCACTAATCATTATCAAAAATCATAAGATTACTTTGCCCTTATTTTATTTACTTTAAAATATCCACTATTAATTATCACATCTATCCTCTGCCTTATGTATTTAATACAAGTTCTCTTTTTGTGTTTATGTGCATAAAAATAGGGTTTGTATTTTGACAAATGACACAAACTTAAGTTGCAACAATTGCTGTTTCACAAGAAAGGTGACAAAATTGTGTCACTCACATTTAAATATAAATTGAAAATAACTCAGCATTCAGTAGTGGAACCATTTCAAAGATAACATGAAATTCCGTAGAAAACAATGTGATCTGGAAATGTCTGTTTTGTTTTTGTCATTGACTTAGGACTCAGGTTTTTTTTTATCTGTAATAAAAGAAGGTCAGAATACATTTCTTTTTAGGTGTAGCATTTTATGACTATATAATAGTGGAGCAAATTAATGCATACAACTACAGATTTATCTTTAATCAAACTATTAATTTTAATGGACAGTTATATATACTTTCCTTATTTATCACAATGAAAACTTTATTTTGTATGTATTGCATTGTGCTCTGAAAGGCTCTGGGAGTGAGAAAAGAGAATAAACATTCTCACACTGTGGAGCAGTAGTTCCAATGAGCCAGCCTTGGGTAGAGAACAGGTGTGTGTGTGTGTGTGTGTGTGTGTGTGTGTGTGTTTGTTTTATTTTATTTTGTTTTATTTTACAGTAAAGTTCAGAAAAAACATCAAAGCATTTTCTAAACCTTCCAATTTTATGCACCTAAGCCACTGCATTGAGATCTCCTTTTGCTGACCCTGAAATGGCCAGTTTTAGAGATGTTTTCTCTGAATGACACCATATACTAATAGTAAAATACCTGCTGCCTTGTACACATTCTACCATTGCAGAGAAGAGAGCATCCTGTTTCTCCACATTCCTGACTACTGCCAAACAAAATCCTTCCATTTACAAAGAGAAAGGAAGTGTTTAGAATAAAAAGATATTTTAATGGTCAACTGGGAGGGGGGGGACTCTGAAATGTGATAAATGACATGCAAGAAACCCTCTTAATAACAGAGCTGTAATCCACAGTGCCAAAATATTTATTAAAATGTGCCTGTCATCCAGGGAGGGTGGTGGGTGGGAGAAATACTGGAGGCACTAATGGAAACAAACAGACATTGGTGAAGGAATTGGGGTGCCTGGATCATTGATATGTCTGAAATATTGTATGCCTAAATCTCAATTATTAATAACTTAGTAATTCAGTAACTAAATTTATTTTTTATTTATTTATTGGGATTTTTGGCCACACCCGGCGGCACTCAGGTGTTACTCCTGGCTCTGTGCTCAGAAATTGCCCCTGGCTTGTGGGACCATATGAGATGCTGGAGATCGAACCTGTGTCCGTCCTGGGTCAGCCATGTGTAAGGCAAATGCCCTACCACTGTGCCACCACTCTGATCCCTCAGTGAGTAAATAAAAAAAAAAACTATAAAGAAAATTCATCCCACATAATTGGCATATGTAGATTTTCTAGGTGTAAATTATTTTGAGTGGAGGATTTATTAATTTAATAAGAAATTCTGCATGTGCAAAGAATAAAATATGCAGTTGCAATATCCTAAGTATAACATAAAGTAACTTTATTAAAAGATTTTGTTTATATATTAGACATTGCTTATACATTTGCTCTGTATTTGTTCTTTTTATATCTTTGCTTAGGAAATTATAAGTGTTTTATTTTAAACTCTTGCTTTTTTTTATATAAGTGGGAGATTTTTGAGGTGAGGAACGTGCATCTTAGGAATTAAGAAGCATAGACCGAGTGTGTAGGACAGAGGGCTCAAACGGCTAGAGCATGTTTTATAGGAGGAGCTTTGGCAATGTCCCAGGCCTATAAGCACCCAGGGGGGGGGGCCCCCAAAAGAAAAGGCCATCGAAATTGGACAGGTTTATTTCTTTTCTAAGGCAAGCATCAAAGGAGAAATCTGGCCTAACTGGGAGAATTCATATTTAAGTAGTTCTTCTCTGGTCCACAAATAGCCAACATCTGATGCTTATTATATGGTCTGTCTTCTCTAATTTATCACTCTAATTTCCACTCAGACATAGCAGACAGAAACATTGTGCAGTGGAATGAACTGTAGGGTCCAGAGAGAAAAGGAAGCTGGCGTGGCAAAGATGACAAAGAAACAAAAAAAAAAAAAGAAAAAAATAGACTTGATGAAAAAGGAGGGAGCGAGATTGAGTCATGATGGCTCCAATGCCACAATAACTTTTGATAAATAAAGACATTAAGCCCATATGTAAAGCTAATTTGTTTAAGATTTTCACATGTCAGAATGGGAGGAAATGTCTAGAGGGCATGATTATAATCAGAGCATGAAGAGGGAACAAAGATAAATGTTTTCTCTATCATTTGACAGTGGCCAATCATGTTAATAATTGCTTTGGTTATGTTATTATAATATTCATCAAAAATTCAAATAATCTTTTAAGATATACACAGCCCAAACATCTGAACTAAACAAGCTGATTTTAGCCAACACTCTAAGTTTCTAAGTGTTTAATGGGCAAGTGGAATCATCCACTTTAATAATAATTTAATTCATTGAAATTTCTTGTGTTTATGGGGTTGGAGAAGTAACACAGCGGTAGAGCATTTGCTGTGTACACAGCTGACCCAGGACTGACCTGGGTTCGATTCTGGCATCCATATATGGTCCCCTGAGCCTGCCAGGAGCGATTCCTGAGCACTGAGCCAGGAGTAACCCCTGAGCACTGCTGGGTGTGACCCAAAAACCAAATAAAATAAAATAAAGTTTAAAAAACTTTTCTTGCTTTTCTTCATATTTTAAAAACCAATACAGCAAATAGAAAAATATCTTGTCATAAAGAAGTAGGATATATTTATCCCAGTAATAAATATGTAATATTTAGAACAAATTTCTGAAATATAATATACCTGCTTTAAGAGGTCCAAGATTAAAAAGGACAATCTAAAATCAAGTCCTTAAACACCACCAACATTAAAAAATAAAACATTGCCAGCTCCCAAAAATTCCTTGATGTCCTATCACACACCTGTAGATTTTGGCCTAACTCATGATAATCTCCCCTCATTTTTCTGTTACATAGTTTTATCCCTAAACATAAATCTCTAAATTCCAGAGTTTAATTTTGTCTATTTAAATTTTATAAACATTATACACATTGCATTTTTGTGTTAGGTTTCTTTCATTATATTTATGTAAGCCACTCATAACTCTGTGTCTTTGGTTGTACTCCAATTTATTATTATTTTTTTACAATTAAAAATGGGTTTGCTAAAAAAGTGGGTTTGCTTTCCAATTTTTGTCCATTGCTAGCAGTACCATGTGAACCTTTGTATATGTCTCTTGGTATAATCATGCACATTCCTCTGTGAGCATGTGTGTAAGTTTAAGCAACTTTTCATATATTCATTGGTTATTTTAGTTTGGTTTTTGTGACTTACATTTTTATGACCCTTGCTTGTTCCTCAATTGTTTTTTTGTTATCTATAAAATATATATATAAATTTATATACTTTGCATGTTTTTCAAACTTGACATTTTAACTGGTTTTTACACAAATAGAATTTTTACAATATTTCTTCCCCCCTTTTTGTTTTTTGGTTTTTGGGCCACACCCGGTGATGCTCAGGGGTTACTCCTGGCTATATGCTCAGAAATCGCGCCTGGCTTGGGGGACCATATGGAACACTGGGGGATCAAACCATCATCCATCCTAGGTTAGCACGTGCAAGGCAGATGCCCTACCATTTGCATCACTGCTCCGACCCTACAATATTTCATTTTTGTATCTTTGCCTTTCCCGTATAATTCCTTCATAATGCTAAATCATAGATATATACATATGTATTTCTTATGTTATTTTGTGTTCTTTTTGTATTTGAGTTTTAATACTCAAAGTAATTTCATTAAATTACTCATAGCTAACATATTATTTGCTAATTATTTACTGTTATTTATTAATAGATATTACTAATTAATTGTGGTCATATGTGGCAATGGATAGAGAGATAGTACAGTAGGTAAGGCAATTTCCTTACATGTGGCTCATCCGATTGAATTCCCAACACCAGAAATGAACCCCTGAGCACGGCTAGCATGATTCCTGAGCACACAATTAGAAATAAGCTCTGAGAACAGCTGAGTGTGGCCACCTCCCAGCTATAATAAACTCTCCAAAATGCTCCTATTGTAATAGCAATCTCATATGCTATTGGAAGGATTAAATGAGATGAGATTAAAAGCATCGAACAACCTGTAATCTCAATTGATAAATGTTAATCATTGCAATAGTGTATAGTAGAAGAATTATGCATGTATGCTATTCATGTGTTTACTTGGCAAGTATTTATTGAATACATTCTATCTGGAACTATTTGTTTGTAAATAAATATTTATTGAATAACTACTAAGCACTTGGATGTACCATTTGTTTCAGCTGCGTTTATGACTTCCATCTGGATTAGAATTTGGTGATAAAGTGATGGAAAAGATATAAATGCTCCCTGATTAATAGAACTTCCTAAAGTTTCTCTTTTACCAGAAGTCAAATTAGGCAGTTTTCAAATAAGTTATTTTTGTAAATAATTCCTCTCTCAGTGTCCCCAGCGTGTTGGTGCTTGGCTTGCCTGAAAATAATTTTCTCATCCGACATTACAGATTGCTCATTTCCCATTTGGCTCAACTTTCTAGTAAAATAATAAGTGCTGGAGTGAGTTGTCCAGAATCTACCTGCACTTCCCTTACAAATGACAATTTCCCTGTTTTGCCAACGCTCATAAATTACAGAGTCAAAAAAGATCATTAACTACCTAATGCTGTAGAAAAGAAAAAGTTTCTTATGTTGACTAAATATTTCCTGTTTTTCAGTCCCCACAGAATTTAGCTGACGGGCACATTTTCCAGTGTCTTTATCATCTTTTTTGAATATTTTGTCCTATGATGTATGGCTTTTTGGAAATGTACATAAATAGACAAAGAACAAAATACTTATATCTAAATATTGTTTAAATATTTTAATTCATCAAAAAGGTATTCAACTGATTTTTCTTTTTTTTTTGGTTTTTGGGTCACACCCGGCAGGACTCAGGGATTACTCCGGGCTCTACGCTCGCTCCTGGCAGGCTCGGGGGACCATAGGAGATGCCGGGATTCGAACCACCGTCCTTCTGCATGCAAGGCAAACACTTTAGCTCCATGCTATCTCTCTGGCCCCCTCAACTGATCTTTTTATGAAATTATCAGAAGCAGAAATTATAAAAGTTTTTTACATCTCAAATTCTAATGCTAAGTTAAAAACCTTAGATGATCTCCTGCGTGAGCCTGCGTCGTGGATGGAACCCCCAGACGTTGCTTCTACCGCCCTGGTTTGCATGCAAAGTGGGTGGGGGTTGAGATGACCTAAGTGGGGGATCTAAACTTGTCCTAACCCAGGTGGAGCCCCTGGAATGTTTTTGCACCTCATTGTACTGATAAACAAGTTGCAAGTAAAATATGTCAACCTTAAAAACAAAACAAAACAAAACAAAACAAAACCTTAGATGATGTGATTTTATACTTTTTATGCTCTAACCGCTACAGCTGAACAGTGCCATGAAATACAATAATTTGTGTATTAGAGCTTTCTAAAAATGGAACCATACTCGTGATCCCTTTTAATATTTTTCAACTTTATCACATATAAGTACAAAGCAGTACCCCACCAACCCAATCTCAAATGTTTAAAAGGTCCATAAAAGTGACACACAAATATAGAAGCAATCATTCTGTATTCATATAGTGAATGCATGGGCAAACTATTGCTTTTCTTTCATTTCTTGCCTATCTTCTTCCTTCTTCTTCCCTATGACTCCAATTTCTCTTCCCTCCTCTTCTTTTTTCTCTGCCCTCTCCTTCCTCTTCTCATCCTGTCTTTTCTAGGGTACTGGAAGAAGGAAAAGAGGAAAGGCAAGGTGGGAGTGAAATGAAGGGGTCCCCCAGCAGTGTTTAGGGATTCCTTATGTCATTCATCTAGTCTCAGTCCCATTGAAATTCTTAACTCTTCAGTGAGGTACAAGGTCTTAAAATGCCTCAGTACAATGGTACCTAGGGCACTGGGTGCTTTTCAATGCTGGGGGACTATGTGTTTCTGGGGATCTAACCAGGTTCTGGTAAAGGTTTTTCAATCTAACCTGTACTATCTGCCATGCCTTGAGGAAATACCTTTTAAAAGAGACTATCAGAACTTCCCAAGTTGGCAAGTACCAAGTGACAGTTGGTTATGGTAATGTTGGAGAAAGAACCTGATAACATCTAATAAAATGTCCAAAAAAGCAGAAAATTTTATTTATGGCAAAATCTCTCAAAATTCAACTCATTTTCTAACTTTAATAAAATGTACAAATCGTGCTCGCTTCGGCAGCACATATACTAAAATTGGAACGATACAGAGAAGATTAGCATGGCCCCTACGCAAGGATGACATGCAAATTCGTGAAGCGTTTTTTTTGATGGAAATCCCCCCTGATTTTATGTAAATATGTACCTAAAATATTATTGTCAACTATATGTAAACCACTATGATCAAAATAAAAATTAAATTAAAAAAATAAATAAAATGTACAAATCAAAAACACCGTGTTGGTGACTGGCTTGTTATCTGTCAGAAAATACAAGATATAAGTCTACTTACATATCTCTAAAGGTTTAGATAATATTTTACCTTTTCCTGATAAAACATTCAGTATAAATAGTTTTATATCCTTCAGCTCTTAAAAACTATCCAGGATATCACAATAAAAAATAATAATAAAATAAAATTCCAGAAAGCAAAAAAAAAAAAAAACCTATCCAGGATAACTGAAGCTGTGGCATTTCCATGGAATGAGCTACTTTTGTTTTCCAGAAAACATTCAAATATTTTGTAATAAGCTTCTTTTTGAATAAGAAACAGCTGTGTTTGGTAATGTGCTTGTAAATTTTTTTTTAACTTTTTCTACCATTTATGTTTGATAATGTATTTGTAAAATATGTTTTGTAAACTTTCTCTGCCATTTATTTTTACTTTATTTTGCTAGGCTATCAATGCTGATATAAAGTTTTAAAAAGTTAAATAATATACTGTATAGTGATAGCATATGGTTTTCCTGACATTTTTTTCCAACACTGAAAATTACTCATTTTTCTAAATAGCCTTCAGGGAAAACTGTTAGGTTCTTATTATTCTATCCCTTTCTGAGGAAATGTTAGGGTAACAATTGCCAGGAAAAGTTGCCCATTTATTTTCTTTCAATTTCAGTATTACATGAAATTGAAATAGGTTCATACTAGTAAGTGAACAAATAATTAGTTGGAAGCCTGAACTTTAGATTTAAATGAAACAATACATAATTCCCTTTTAATTATTTAAAATTCTATTTTTAAGGATTTTTGTTTATATTCATATATTAAAATACTGATCTTTCTGCTTTATCATGGTTTCAAATCTCTCTGATACTTGTTTCCACTGTACTGCTATCAGATTGAGGAACTATAAATTGAGATCTGCATCCTGGATGGTAGATCATGTTGAGCTGAGGACTTCCAATGAGTGGGGAGTTGTCAGAATAAAATGTTTGACACATTTTCTATTCTCTGATTCTTATTATTCATTCTAACCTGCTTGGGAGGATGTATGAAGTCTATGTACAATCAACAAATCCATGAAGTTTCCACAATCAGCAGAAAGTTTATGTGCACACACAGATCTATTAGTCTGCTATTCAATCTAGATTGACTTCTTGGTGCTTTGCTGGTGATGTCCTCGATGATCATTTTTGTTCAGTTTACATGTGTATGTGCAAAAGCAAAGCCACAAGTTGAGATTTCCTTCTGTGATATACTCAGTCAGTCATTCGCTTCATATCTTATATTGCTAGATGCTGGTAGATTCCTCTGCTATGTTTGGAACACCTGCTGTGTGCCCATGTGCTGTGCAAGGTTTGTGGCACTTGAAGAGTTGATGAATTCAGAGAGTTTGTAACACATATTGAGATTTTCTTTTTTTTTTAAATTTAAACACCTTGATTACATACATGATTGTGTTTGGGTTTCAGTCATGTAAAGAACACCACCCATCACCAGTGCAACATTCCCATCACCTAATGTCCCAAGTCTCCCTCCTCCCCACCCAACCCCCGCCTGTACTCTAGACAGGCTCTCCATTTCTTTCATACATTCTCATTTTTAGGTCAGTTCAAAATGTAGTTATTTCTCTTACTAAACTCATCACTCTTTGTGGTGAGCTTCCTGAGGTGAGCTGGAACTTCCAGCTCTTTTCTCTTTTGTGTCTGAAAATTATTGCAAGAATGTCTATCATTTTTCTTAAAACCCATAGACGAGTGAGACCATTCTGTGTTTTTTTCTCTCTCTCTCTCTGACTTATTTCACTCAGCATAATAGATTCCGTGTACATCCATGTATAGGAAAATTTCATGACTTCATCTCTTCTGACAGCTGCATAATATTCCATTGTGTAGCATATTGAGATTTTCTAATTGAGGAATGTGAGAGATGCTGTGACCTCCTTTGTTAAATATTTTAGTACCTTAGGCAGCAGTAAAGATGCTTAGGATATGCCAAATGAATAAAGGAGTTAAGGGTTTATGCACTGAAATAATAGCTGGCACAAAGAAAGGCAGTAGGGTTATGAGGATTGACTATTTTCATGTTAATAATTTCAATAAATGAAATGGTTTCTACATACTAGCAGTAATTTAAAGATTAAATTGCAAAAACAATTCCCTTAACTATGAAAATAAAAGAAATAAGTCTTTAATTTAATTTACTCACTTTCTTCATTAATTTGGGGAGAGGAAGAACCAGGAATTGTATGCAAGGGAAGTGCTTACCACACCTCTTCTAGACTTTATTTAATTCATTTAACCAAAATTAAGAGTCTTGTCTGAATGTACTGCCAGGATTTCAGGCTTTTTTCACCAGTGAATAAGCAAGAACAGAATTCAAATAGCCCCATGTTCTGGCTCCCTGGTTTCTATTCTGTAGTATCAATGGGGAAGTTCCAGCAACTCTGGGTTTTTGTTCTTTCTTTTGAAGAACTCTTCTGGGATTCACTGTAAAAAGGCTTCATTGTGTCTCACAGCCTACTAGAAGAAGTCACTGCAGTGCTCCTGGGGACTTCCCAGATGCGGCTACACGAAATAGTTATTTATAAAATGTAGCAGAACACCCTGGACAGAAGCATCTTCAAAGCCTGAGGGTGGGTTCCAGGGCATGTATGGTTCTTTGTTGTAGGGAAGTGGCTGTGTTCCTTGCCCTAAACCTCACAGCCAGCCTGGAGCTGTAGGATGGGGGCTGACAGGGAGGGGAGCTACTCTCAACATTCAAGACAAAAGGTAACTTGAAAGAGGACAACCTCAGTGTAGAAAGCTGCCAGTACCAAGATCCTCTGCTTTCTGTGTCCTCCCACATTTACAATGATGCTCACTTAGGTCTGACAGTGAGGGCTGGGCTGGAGGTAACTTCCCCCAGGGGTGCTCTGGGGTGGGAAATTTGTGTACTAAGGGCTGAATGCAGATTGGTAGGAATCTACAGAATTCTTTTCTGGATCTCTCCACCCCTGCTCTTCTGGTTCCTGTTTTGAGACTTGTAGTCGGTCACTTGTAGCTTTATCTTGGCTCTATTTTTGTACTTCCTGGCTGATTATGTTACAACCCTTATGTGAATGCCCCACATGGACTTGGATTTGGCACATTTAAGTTCTTTGCTCTTTTCCATTGGTTCTGCCTTTGAAGTTCTTAAAGCAACATCTGAGTTTTAATCCAACTCACTAGAGGATAACCAGTCTCTCTGCCCAGCACTCCAACCTGTTATCATTTCTTTCCATGCTTCTCCTCCCTGGGTTTTCAAAAACAGATAGGAAATCATTTTAAGCAGGGGCAAATGTTCGTAAAATGAGGGTGCTTTAAAAGAATGCTGTGGTGTGTGTGTGTGTGTGTGTGTGTGTGTGTGTGTGTGTGTGCGCGCACGCGCGCGCGCATGTTGTGTGTGTGTACCCACACACTTGCACTCAGCCATGCCCGTTATTTACTTCGCCGTACACACAATCTAAAAGTTATGCTAACTTCATTTTTAGGTCTGAACCATAGCTAAACATCTGTATTACTCATTGGGTGTCCATTTTTTTTATACCTTAATTCTTGGGGGGCCTGTTTGTCACTTTGCCCTCCCCCTTGCATTCCTGTGGAGGGCCACCAAAGGAGGAACAAGACAGCTGTGATAAAACAGTCCCAGATCTCTCTGCTCATCCTGTGAGACTTGCCAACCACACAAATAAGGGAAAAGAAAAGCTGTGGGTGAGGCAGCTGGTTTTGAATGGTGCATTTCATTCTTTCATGTCTATGTTTAGACCCTCACTCTATTTCTAGTCCATGTCTATCTTCTCTGATAGGCAAGTTGGAATGGGAGAGATGAACAACAGTTATTCCACCTACATCATTATTTTTAAGATGAACACAAGTCAATAGTAGTTTGTGAATATTGCAAAGACTTACAGAGACCAAGTTCTTTGCTGAGACTTCTAAATGAGTACACTAAATTGGGAATATATAACCATATTGCAAAGACCTAGTGACTAGGTCCTAGTCCAACCTATGCAATTAATATACAATGTTTGTAGAGATCAATGATAGATGTTTAAAATTATGGAAAAAGTAGAGAAAAGAAAGTAATTCTGCCTAAAGCTGTCCATTGGAGGATCCACAGGTATGACAACTGAGATATTTTTAAGGAAGAGTGAAAAAAAGTGCTTAAAGGAAGAGTAACAATTTCAATGGAACTTCAATGCAATTTATAACAAAATTCTGATAAGACGTATTATAGAAACAGAAGTCAGAAAGAGACAGAGAAAGAGAGAGAGCTCAATATGCTGGTGCCCATTCTTTACATGCAGGATGTCTACGTTTTATCTTTAGCACATCATGATTTTTGAGCACAGCTAGAGGTAACCCCAGAGTACTAATCCAGATGTAGCCCCTGTCAGATGTGACCCTTTTTTCAAAACTGAAATTAAATAAGCCTTTCAAAATTTGAAAGGATCCTAAAGGATCAAATTATTACCAAATAATCTTACTATGTCTCACAAAATATCTAAAAGAGTACCCTTAAAATATATTCCCTAACTGTAAAATCACAATGACTGACATCCAAATAAATTGCTTGGTAGGCAAAGATGTAGAACATGACTTAGAAAACATCAAGAGAAAAATTTATAGTAGGAATAGACATAGAAAGTTAATTAGTAGAGACAAGAACATTAGAATAATTATAATATTTTGTATATTGTAGGGAAAGTATGAAGGAAGCATGAACATAAAAAGGTGAAGTGGAAGTTATAAAAAGATTCAAGTCATTTTTTGGAAATGAAATGTTTGCTGAATGAGATTAATTGAAAGTCAATACTGAAAAAGAAGAAGTAGTGATAATTTATTTGTAGAAACAGAGACTATCCAAAATAAAAGAAAAAAAATCTGAAAGATAAAAGTAAAAGAGGCCGTCAATGATCTATGGGCATCACATAGTCGAACATCTGCCTAATTGGTCACAGGAGAGGAGAGGATATTATTCTAATATTTGAAGAAATAAAGCCTGCTTCCAAATTTCCTGAAAACTATAAAATCCACAGATCCAAAACTTTATTTTAATTTTTAAATTATTTATTTAAACACCATGACCTACAAAGTTGCTTATAATAGTTATTTCTGGTATTCAATGTTCCAATGCGAATCCCATCACCAATGTAACAATTCCTCTAACATTATCCCCAAATCCCCACTCTCCCCCATGCATGCCACTTGGCAGGTATTAATAATTTACTTAATATTTCTTATTAGAACTAAATGAAAATGGGATTATTGAAAAAACTTGATTAAAAGAAAATTTGTGAAAATTTCCATATCTCCCAATGAAATCATTATATCATTGCCTGAAAGTTTACTAAGCTGTCTGTTGCATTCTGTTGTTGGTTTTGTTTGTTGAGCTTATGTAGCTTCTATGACAATTTCACATCTAATTTGGTGCATTCCTACTGGGATCAGATCCAAAACTTTAAAGAAACCTCTGGAACACCACCCTAAGATATATCATGAACTGAAAAACAGCGATAAGAAGAAATATAAAATTAGCCAAAGAAACAATGGTGTCATCGGCCAGTTTATCAACTTTATGATGTGATTACAAAGTGGCCACTGTGATCTGGCGATTGAAAAGTAAAAGAGAGAAGATAAAAAATTAGATGCTAGGGCCAGAGAGATAGCTTGGAGGTAAGGCATTTTTGCCTTGCATGCAGAAGGATGGTGGTTCAAATCCTGGCATCCCATATGGTCCCCCGAGCCTGCCAGGAGCAATTTCTGAGCATAGTGCCAGGAGCCTGAGTGCTGCTGGGTGTGACCAAAAATAAAAAAAAGTAGATGCTCACCGATGTTCCAGTGAAAGGTACAGCACATTCAGTTCAGCTCAAAGGGCTGTCATAGTGTAAATCCACCAAAAAGTCAAGTCACAATTAGCACTCACCATCGCTGAGGTCCTCTTCTTAGGTCCAGGATTCAACTCAGTCCAATGTTTGGGCACCAGTTGTAAAATCATCCACATGCTGTATCTCCAGCTTCAGGTAAAGGAATCTGAATCAGGGTAGCACAAGAAATAATTTATTTTTTTTTATATTTATATTTTTTTATTTTATTTTATTTTTTTGTTTTATTGTTTTATGCCCCACTGCAAACAGAAAATTTTGTATTAACTTTAGTGCTTTAATATTTGTTCGCACAATTCTGGAGATATGCATGCTAGAGTTTTGAAAGTTCTCAGCTATCTTAGTGAATTTTTCTCAATTGCTATAATGTTTTATTGTGTGTCTTATGTAGCAAATTATGTCTGCAAAAATGTTCTGATCTCTTTTCTACAGAAGTAGCTGGAAAAGGAACTTGGATACTATAGACTATTATTAACAGTGCTCATTATAAGAATGTTTTAGCAAACTTATTTTTAAACTGTATGTATCTATGGAAATGTTTTTGTTTAAATGTTTTTTGTTTAATGAAGTTTATGAAAGGGAACTTAAATTTTCTAGACTTGTATTTTAGTGCTCGGTGTAAGAATGTTTAAGAATTTTCTCCAGGCTAGAGCCGTGGTGCAAGGGATAAGGTGTCTGCCTTGCATGTGCTAGCCCAGAACGGACCATGGTTTGATCCCCTGGCATCCCATATGGTCCCCCAAGCCAGGAGCGATTTCTGAGCGCATAGCCTGACCCTGAGTCTCACTGTGTGTGGCCCAAAAACCAAAAACCAAAAAAAATTGTTTTCTAATTAAGTGTATGCAGAAAGGTTATACTGTTTAATGTTTATGTTCAGAGAGAGAAGTCTATGAAAAGTGTTGTGAGATATGAAAAAAGCTGATTGTTTTGAAAATGATGTTTACAGTTTAAAATTTGATGCTATTACAGACCATTTTTACTGTGCCTATGCAAAATAACCACTTTTGCTAATGCTGATCTAGGGTTCATTCCTCTATCAGAGAACAATAGAACATGGTTTAATTTCTTCAATTTCTTGAACAAAAAAGGGCAGTTTTTGGGTTACACCTTATTTTACCTAAAACAAAGTTTATCCCTGGTTTCTTTGTATCTGTTTGTTTACAACTTGGTTTCACCCAAAAACAAAGATTGTCTTACTTGTAAACCTGGGTGGGTATACTGTCTCAATAAAAACGGTAGTTCTGGCAGGCAGTGGACTCTTTTCTAGATAGAAGATTGCCAGACTACACGTTTCACCTTCAAAAAAAAAAAAGTAGATGCTAATATATTGAGACCAACTAAAATGAAAAGTGAAGGATTGAAGCGACAGTTAGATGGAGACATAACATGAGATTTTATTTTGATTAATTTTTAAATTTATAGATTAAGGGTAATGCTAATGATAGTAAGAAAAAATAACTGACACTAAATATCATATATATATATTGGTTCATTTAGTCTTCATATTAATTAACCTAATAAAATAAGGATTATTTTTTCTCTTTTACAACTGCATAAGGAACATAGTTTATTACTTCAAAGACACAATTTAAAAATATTAGAAACTAATGACTAGAATTCAAATAAATACCCACTTGTGATATACTTAAGACTTGTAACTAGAACATGCTGAACTAGAGAAACAAGAAAAGTAGAGACTCTGAATCTGAAGCAAGTACCCAACTCACTATGAGCTTAGAAAGAGTTAAGAGCCGTATGTTTGAGTACTTAAGTGCATGGGTTGACTTAATCAAGAGGAGAGGAATACTTGGTTTTTGAGACTCGAGGAAAGCAGTTATAGGCTGTGTGATCCAATTTTACAGGAGAGGAATGTAGATGATCTAATTTGGGGAAAGCTAAAAATATATAAACTAAGGGGCAAAGTCAAACAAAAGGAGTGATGGATGAACCAATCAGTCTTGAGGATTCATCTGCAGTTGGAAGGTACTTGAAATTGCTCTATTGTTTATTTTTAGCAGTGACAGAGAAGATGAGGAAGAGATGAGGCTGTTGAGAATTTATGCTTTTAAGTTCATTCTCCCAAAGCATGCCAGCCATTTCTTAGTGGGAGACCAAATCAATAGGTACTAGCAAAGACACAGCAAAAATATGGTAGGTCAGTCAGTACTCAGAGCCACCTTGGTTACCCTGTAAATACCCAGACAAACATTTCTTTCCTTACACTGATTCCCTTTCAGATAAATTTGCTTGAAAAAGTTCTTACTGAGCTCTTGCTTTCTTTGGAATGTCTTAGAATTTCAATTTTTGAAATGCTTTCCATGTTATTACACGGTCATCTTTGAATCATGAACTCTTGTTAAACTTTTAACTGTAGAGTAAATGTTTCCTTCCAGTTTCAGTCACTAATCAAGACAATTCAGTAACACAAGTATCTATTGTGAAATCATATTAATGAACTTATGACATTAAATCTAACATTTTACTCTATATACAGTTTGACAATATACGATTGTGCTTTATTTATTAGACTGCACATTTTAAAAACATGACAAGCTCCATTTCTAAATCTATTTTTACCAGGCGGTATAAAATACAACTAGTTTCCCCACATTTATATCTATGAGTAAAGCATTTCATCTGTTAGATGAAGTTTCTAACCAGAAATACATGTTAAAGAGACAGTTTAAAATTTCACTGAATAGTAACTTTTTGATTGGGAGGGAAACAACTGGAGATTTTATAGTAAACCAGCTGAGACGATTTGGACGATTGAGATTAAAAGAGGAAGACAAAATTAAATTCAGATAACTGTCCATATACAAGTCCTATGCTCTATACTTAAATCACATGCATGACTAAAGAAATATTTTGAAGGTCGGAACCAGAAGCCATTGAAAACACAAATCTTTTCTTCAGCTCTATTTTTATACTGTGCCACTAGCAGTTTATTCAATTGAAATTAAATCTAAAACAAATATTCATTATACCATGTTAATTGTTGCTTGATGTATTATATTGTTATGATATCTATTAACTATTTACCAACTAACTAAGAAAGCAGGTTTAAAATCTTTTAGCTAAAATGAGAGAGTACTAAATAATATCACTTTTTGTACCGGATACACTTCCATGCATTTTTTATTGTAACGGTCTATGCTTCATGGTAACAGAAAGAATTTCAGTTAATCTTCTCAGTTTACAGTGAAAGAAATTACAGTATAGAGAGGTAACAGATTTGCTTCAAAACATTAACTATTTTCTCTCAACTCCAAGCAAATCTCTAGGATGCCAATTGCCTTATATCTTTAATCTATCATGCTTATTTAAAAGATTTTATAAGTGGTCCATATATTCATTTTATATCCTTTCTAAAGAGAGCCATGAGTGATACGATCTTATATTCTCTTTGTTAGTTATATGCTATGGGAAAACTTCCTGGAACCAGAATGGCTGAGTTAAAGGCCAAGTACACCTTGATGCATGATACTTTGGCAAGGTAGGTCAATTATCATTGTTCCAACATCTGTTGTGTTATCTGATCTCAGACCCTTCAGCTTTGGTCCAGGCTAAATTCTCGCCCTCAACTCTAATGAAGATTTCACTTACCATACGTGGTCCTGCCTACCAGTGTGCTCACATGTCTTTCAACACTCAGGAACTTGAGGGATATAGATGAGAAATTTG
Source organism: Suncus etruscus (assembly GCF_024139225.1). NCBI lineage: Eukaryota > Metazoa > Chordata > Mammalia > Eulipotyphla > Soricidae > Suncus > Suncus etruscus. Next base: position 111,610,412 of record NC_064848.1, on the reverse strand, counting down.
ATATCATCCCATACCTAACTGAGAAGAAATACAATACAATTTTGAGGGCATCCCTCTAAGCCTTTTTGAAAATACAATTTGTAAATACAATATCACAACATTTCTCCAGATAACTCTAATCTACAGATTAGCAGAGCTGATTTTATTTGATTGATGCACTTGACTGATGTACACTCAACTCGTCCCCTTGGGCACTGATGACAAAAACCAATGCAGAATCCAGGCTATGGTATCATTTCTTCCTTCTTTCGGGTTTCAGATGGTTTCTCTGACCTACAGTTGACTTCTTTTTATTCATTAATTCCTTTTCTTGTCATTGTCCTAATTGTCCTCACTCTGCCATTGTTACTTGAATGGAGTAGGCAAAGAGAAGTAACAAGCTTCGTTTTGGCTACTGGAGATGAAGCAGGGCAGAAATATAGAGCCTGGAAATGCTGAACGGAACAGATTTTTGACAGAAACTATGTTGTAGGAGTTATTAAATTCTCTTCCATTGACTCTCTATTTCAAGTACAAGTGGATTAATTAATTGATTACCCCTGTGTTCTAACTGGAACCCTAACTATCTTGTCTACATCCTTTCTGTGGGAAACGGTCATTGTTTGATTTGGCCTAAAACAATTTTTTAGAATGTCATAGTTGAAGATATCTATGAAGGAAAACATCTCTAGACTTACAACATATATTAACACGAAGGAAAATAAATTGCAAGAAATAAATACAGTATTCACTAATGGAGATTATGTTATAGCAATCATCTAATTGTTGCTATTTGGTACCGCACATCCTGCCTAGATATATGTTATATACTAATAATGACTATTTTAATGGACACTGTAGATCAAATGACACTAAGTATCTCTGCAAATGAAAGTTTCCTCCTGTTGATGGTACTTGGGGTGGGGAACAGAACAAGGATCTTTCTTGGGCCAAGTGAGACTGTGGTTTTAAAACAGGAAATGAAAAGAATCTCCAGAAGGGGGTGAAGCTAAGATAACACTGTTGAGTTTCTGAGAAAGATGAATCATTTCTGCTGATAAAGCTGGAATTTATGCAAGATGGTAGTATAGATGAGTAGTTTCTAGAAGATAGTGTTGAAAATTACATAAAATCTTTTTTCTAGGCCTCCAACATGTTGTTTAATCTTATCTTATTTCTTATACAAAACCAAAGTTTTTAACAAAACTGGCATTTTAGAAATCCCTTCTACTATGACATTTAAATTTAACTTTTGCCAAAAATTAAAGTCAAGACCAGAAGCCTTTATAGTTGTTCATGTCCTTTCTTTATAGGGAAACTTTTCCTCCAAGTTTCCTGGTGCAACACCATTAGAAATGTTCTTTTCTTATTGTACTACAGCAACAAATGTTTGCCTGCAATTGGGTTAGGAGAATCAAAGAATCCAAGAGTCAGAATTGCTTGTGCAACTGAAGAGGGACTAACTCTTGTTCTTTCCATCTCTGGAAGTCATGGTTTTACTTCAGAGTCAATTTACCTCATCCAACTTAATCCTTCTTTGCTATTCTCCACCATCTTATTCCTGACTTCGGTGATGGCACTTGTCAACTTGTGTTTCAACGACATACTTATATTTGTTCCTCTCTGGTAGGCATTTCTGCCTGATGCTTCTAATGCGGAGTAAATTATTTGGTGTTCACACACATACACATAACCACACACGTACACTCCACTAACTTGAACTAAGCCCAGCAATGAAAGGAAGAGACAGCGTAGAGAGACTTCTGCCCCTCCTAATTAGACCTCCACCCTCACCCCATGGAGGCTTGTGAACATGTGGAAAGTATTGATTATTCACTATGTTGCTCTCTTTTTTCATGGAACTCAGTACACAGGAGTCAGAAATTACTCTGCTTCATAATGTCAAACATTACACTGAGCAAATCCAACAGCAGCAGTTCCACATGCAGCAAGCCGAAAACTTTCCAGATGCATTCACCACAGAGGTCTCAAAAATGCGAGAGCAACTTCTCAAGTATCAGAATGAGTACAATGCAGCAAAAGAGAGAGAGTACCACAACCAGTACCGGCTGAATAGGTGAGTCTGGGTTTCCCTCCAGAACATCGAACATAGATCGAATCGAAGCTGTTTTCACATAAATTAAGTTTTTTAAAGGAAAGTGTAGGGGACAAGTACTCACAGGAAATCAGGATATATGCTGTAAAACTGGCATGGGAAGAGCCCTCAGTGTTAGGAGACATGGTTACAGAGTCACACTGTACTGAACAAGGACATGACACAAACTCTCTCTGCCACTGACAGTGGCCTCTTATTCTCTCTGCAACCCAGAGCCTATGTCTTCATGGTGAGTTTCCCTCATAGACTTTCAAGAGCCAATAGGCAGGGAAGGCCCCATCTGCTCACTTTCTTCTCATATTAGGCGTGAACTGCAGCCACCAACATGGTTCTCTACCCCAGAGTCTTTAGAAACTTAATTATGACTAAAAACAGGATCCTGTGCAAAGCTTTTAGAGAAAGGTTTTTACTTTACAAAACTCTTCCTCAGGATCAAGAAAGAAAATAACACCTCTTAGAAAGACACATTCACATATTCAATGCTAGAGTGAACTTTCAGATGAGAAATTTAGAAAATGTTATTTCCAAAATTCTTTTTACCTTTTTATTCTGGAGTGGCAAGTGAGTGGAAAAATTTGGTCAGCAAACCACACATGGTAGACCAAATTGCCAAATAATTGCTTTCTAGGTTTAGGAGCTGTGGTTTGTCCTGTGTGGGGTGCCTGAGTAAGAGTGAACCATCTCAAAAAAAAAAAAAAAAAAAAGAGTGAACCATCTCTCTTAGAATTTGTTAGCATTTCAGGTGGCAGAACTTTTCCTGGCTCTTTTGAAGTATAGATAGATTTCAGACAATGCCAATTATAACTCAATTTTGGACAGAGGGAAGCAAATGATATGAGTGATATTTCTAAGGACCTATCAAGCCCTGGATTCTGAATCCCTTCCTTGAATTTTATGTTTGCAACAGTGCAGTGAAGAAGAGCTGCTTAATAGAATTATATTCGGGCCAGGGAGAGGGAAAAATTTTTGAGTTACTTCTTTTTGCTTTTTGTCTTTCATTTAAACTTTCTTTCAGGTTAGCCAGTGAGTTTTATAAAAAGAAAAGCCTGGTTATTTCTGTGCTCTGTAAGCACTCTTTCAGCTGAAAAAAATAATCAAACAAACAATTGGTGGTTGTTCATTAGTGTTGAAAATATGAATGCTTGACATTTCCATGAAAGGGTAAGAAGAACATAAGGCAGTTGCTATTTAAACTGTTTAAAATTTCCAAGTGTTCTGCCAAGAGGGTGGGGATATGGTGACACAAAAGCCCAGCACTCTTGCCATTTAGGTAGAGACAGGCAAATTTTTCATGGAGCTGCTTGGTCAAGGGAGTTGACCAAATATCAGGGCCTAGAATGAACATGTACATTCAAGAAGACATTTCTTATTACATTTTATAAATAAAGTTATTGTCACAAATATAATAATGAAAGCCAAAAGGAATACCAACAGCAGATATTTCCATCCTCCAATAAAAATTAATAACTTAAGGCAGCCTGGAACAGCATAGCTCAACTAGTAGAGTACTTACTTTCCTTGCTTGTGGAGGCTGTGAGTTTGAACCCTGAAACAGAGAGAAGGGGAGAGAGATTAAGCTATTTTGTATATTTGGATGAATATATTATATAATATATAATAACATATATTTATCAGATCAACTCAATAAAGCTTATTTTATTCAGGGTCCAATAATAGACAACCAAATAACTGGATTCCTCTACCCCAGAGTCTTTAGAAACTTAATCATGGCTAAAAACAGGATCCTGTGCAAAGATTTTAGAGAAAGGTTTTTACTTTATAATTTGGTTGAGTTCCTCATGTTTTCACATAATATACACTATTTCATCAATGCTAATGTAAATATAAATATATAGTCAATTTATAATTAAATCTAGGTTGTGATAGCTTCAGTTTGGGGATTAATATTTAATGATGACCTCTTATAAGTATGTGGGTCAGGAAAGAATGTGGAGTAGACTTCAGTAAAATAAACACATTATCAATACATAATGGAAAATTAGGTAAGTATTTTTTTATTGTGGGGGTGGGATAGAAATTAAACACCTCACATATGGAAAACCCTAGGTTTGATCCCCGACACACACACACACACACACACACACAAACACGCAATAAATAAATATTATTGAGAACTTATTTTCAAAATAAAGTAGAAGTTGTTATCTTTCTACAAACTTTCTCTGAAAATATTCTAGATTTTTTTTTTGCCTCGTATTGTTCCTCTATGAACTTCTAGGCCCTTTTGCATCTCCTAAGATTTGAATGGCCAGTGCATTGTGTCTTCTCAGACTGAGTTTGATGCATTCCGACAAGTGTTGGTTAGTGAGGAAACAGGGCTGACAGTAGCAACAGGAGCAAATGAGAAGGTAGAGAATAGAACACTTCTGTTGCATGTGAGCAGGGATGTCCCAATGTGGTCTTTCAATAATTGATTTCTGCTGTCCAAGTGAGTGCTCCCCCAGGGGTATTTGCTTTCTGTTCTTAGTCTAGAAAATAAGAAGCCAGTAGATTTGATTAAGAAAGAAACAGGTTGGAGGTCAGAGCGATAGTACAGCAGGCAGGGTACTTTCTTTGTACGCGGCCAACCCAGATTTGATCCCTAGCATCCTATATGTTCCCCTGAGCACTGCATCTCAGAGCTGAGTACAGAACAAGGAGTAATTCCTAAGCATCATCAGGTGGGTCACCTCTCCCCTCCAGACATAAAGGAACAGGGGGATTGTTTTAGCTACTGGAATTAGACTATGATAAAGTACATCAGAACGAGTAATTAGGAGGAAATGCACACCTAGAGCAGAATTTACCTACTAGCTACATATATATTTAATCACTCCTGCTTCCTTAGAACAGATTTTGCAGAGCACAATCCTCATAACTATTGAGGATAGATATTAAAGCACCAAAACAATTTATTAAAATATCCAAGCCTAAAACAAATGGGCCTGATTGCTTTCCAAATTCACCCATTCAAGGCAAAAGTTTCTGATTTTAATAAGTTTTGTCTGGAATTTTGAAGCATGTCAGAGTTTAATAGCTGCTGGACAGACAAGAGATTCTCAGTGTATACTGTGTGTTAGAGTAGTCTGTGTACAGTCAGTAAACACTCCAGTGACAAAGCCTCAGAGGTACTGTGGTAGACAGAGCAGTATAGGATATGAACTACTGGCTGGATTATGCTTGCCTTGGTTCAGGAATCATACCTCTTGCAACCTTTAAACCCTTCCATCAGGTCATTCTACTTCTAATGGAAAATGATGCCTTATGTTCATGGCAATACACAGGTCAGGCCCTCCTGCATTTGCCCGTATACCCTGGCAACCCACAACTTGGATAACGTGATTTCAGTGAGGACTTTCTTGCTACAGAAAAGAAGTGAATTCTGGGGAGCATTGGCAGTCTACTGAAACATCCCCTTTTTTTGGGGTCACACCCAGCAGTGCTCAGGGGTTACTCCTGGCTCTATGCTCAGAAATCGCTCCTGACAGGCTCAGGGGACCATATGGGATTCTAGGATTCGAATCACCATCCTTCTGCATGAAAGGCAAACGCCTTACCTCCATGCCATCTCTCCACCCCCCCCTTAATCTTATGTACTGATTTGTTATTTGTTATAGTCTGATGTAATATTTTATATCATCATTCACATACTGTTGGGCCAAGGAAGGTTTAAAAGGTTGTAAGAGTCAGACCCTAAAATATAAGGGCAGTTATCAGTGCTGGCTGTGTAAATCCCCAAGAGACTCTGGAGTAATTGCCCAACAGACCTGGGATTTACAACCACCTGTGCTGATAAGGAATGGCAAAAATACATGCCTTGACCCTGACCTATAGAAAGATAATTTGGTCCTGTATGAGTTATGGCTGTAACTGTAGTTAAGACTTATTGATATATGGCTGTAAATCATACCATGTTTTAAATTTAAGTAAAAGCTGTAATTAATCATGTCTGATCTTAATTGACACTTTGGGATGCTGTTTCAGAGTATAAATGCCACCTCAGCTTTTGAATGATTTGTTGAATGGATTAAGTTGCATGACCTACCTTGGCCCAATCCCTATGAAATAAACTTATGTCCTACTACTCCCCCCCTTCTATGTCTTGTCTATCTCATTGAGTTGTGATAAACTTGGTCATAACATTAAAACAGCTGAAAATGGTCAACAGGATTCAAGTCTCAGCGTTCAATGAAATGCTCAGACATTCATTGTTTCATGTTTCTATTTTGAAATTTCAAAAATTTTATAACACTTATTTACCAAATTGTTCATAATACGATTATCTCAGGCATTAAATGTTCAAATACCACCCCCATCAGTGTCCCTACTTCCCCACTCATCACCCTAGCCTTCCTCCTTGTAGGTACAAGCAAGTTTATTTCATATTGTTTGTTATAACACAAGGCAAATGGAATTATTAAAACATATCAATGAGAGTCCATTTGAAATAATTGTTCTATATCTCTTCATGTTGTCACTAAATTCATTGTCTAAGGATTTATTGGGTTGTGGTTTGTGCTAATTAAACCTTTTCTGTTAATGTTTTGGATCACTGAACTTGGTGGCCTTCTATGTAGCCTTCCCATTAGATATGCTGTAATCCAGGTTGGCTAACACTGCTACAGTATTTTGAGGTGTCAACCATAAAGCCCAGGATCTATAGATCTGAAACAAATTTTGTGGCTTGGTAGTTTAATAAGGTTAAGTTGTGGAGCTGAGCCATTTATGACTCTGGGCTGTTTTGCCTTCAGGCAGAAAGAGTAATCTGTCCCCTTCTGAGAAGGACATGGGGTTTTTGACCTGGACCAGACTAACTGGGAAGAGTTAGAGGTCATCATTTTCTTTTGGAGCATAAGAGAGGAGCTTGGCCATTTTTCTGCCAGAAATATGCCAGAAATATGCTTCTTGTTTCAATGTTCAAGCTTTCTAGTTCAGTGTGTTAGGAGATAAAATACATCAGTGCAAGCACAAAAACAACCTCCCCTCCCCCAGTAATGCCATGAGAGAGACAGAGACGGAGAAGAGACAGACCTGGCCCTGGTAATGAACAGCTTCTTAAAACTGCCAGATACTGTGTGACTTTGGAAAAGGTGTTTAATCACCAGTTTCTTCTACAATGAAGAATACCATGCCTATGTAACATTGGAAAAGGTGTTTAATTACCAGTTTCTTCTACAATGAAGAATACCATACCTATGTAACATAGTTCTGAAATTTAGAAATAATTCATATAAAGTCCCTATCATGTAGTAGTTTCAATACCGGATAACACTTAGAATTCTCTCATCATGGTACATCCACCTATAATAAAGCCTTGAAGCAAGCTTTTCAATGGGTGTAATGACATCTGTTTAGCAACTTAGCAAAAATATTTCAATTATGTGAATCAGTTACATATGCAACTTAATATTATAAATCTATAAAATGTATATGTGCATTATAAAGTACCAGGGATAAGGTCATAAAGATAGAACATCAGGTAAGATGTTTACTTTGTACATGATCAGCCAGAGTTGGATCCTCAGCAGACAAATGAGCATTACTAGGAGTGAAGAACTAATAGCAAGTCTGAATAACACTAGGTGTGGTTCAACTCTCTGCCCTCCCTCAAGATAAATAAATTAAAAAATTAAAATGGTAAACTTTGGAATAATAGGGGAGGGAATATGAACATGTTTCTCTGGTAGTAAAAAGGTAGGTGTACATCTTGTAGGGAAAGTCAGTAATTCAATTAAAAAAATGCATGGGAAAATTAGTTTAAGATGTCCTAAATTGGCCGTTTTTATTTTAATCTTCTTATTTTATTTTAAAGGGTATTATATTATTTTAAGAGAATTGTTTTATTTATTTATAGGAAAAAATGTCTTATCTTAACTGTCACCGGTCACCATTTTGATCTCTGGAGCTTTTACAACCAAAATATGGCAGCGCGCGACCACCCCCTGGTGGCCACATAACATGGCTGAGAGATCAGATCTATAGCTTGGAAATAGTATAATTTATATTTAAAGGAAAGACACAGACATTGAAAGCTTTGGGAATTTTCATCTTCAGGTTATGGTCTAGTCAACTATCCCATAGAACATTGCATATGGCACGTGTATTTCAGGGAGCTTGGGATTATGATACTTGGGATTGAATTCATGAAAGGCAAGTGCCATCTCTCCATATTATCTCTCCAGCTCCAATTTTTTAAACTAATCTTAAGTTACTTGGTTGTACAATTTAATTAAAATTTACCATTTTAATTGTAATACAGTTAAATTTTAATACAGTTGTAGTACAAATTAAATTGTAATACAATTTAATTAAAATAGAACAAAGTGAGCCTGCTACTTCTTTGGCTCCCTATTCCCAGACCAATTGCACTATGTGCTGGGCTTATTTGATAAAACAGCAAAGACCATTGTGCCAGTCTAGCAGACAATATTTCACTGCAAAGAATAAAAACAAGAGAAACCGGAAACTTGCCAGGAAAGAAGCCTGAGTTTAGGGAGAAGGTGGCCACACACAGTGATAGCACAAAGACAGAAATGCTTTTCAGGTGTGGGTACTCTGCTGCATGTGGGTGGGAGAGGGCACATTGCTTCTGAGTGCTTAGGAAAGACTTCCTAAACTATGGACTGGGTGTGGCAAACAAACATGAAAAGGGCATTCTGAGGAGAAATAGAAAGGACTCCTGAGATTGCTTACTCTTTTCTACTTAGCCAAGCTTGATTTTTTTTTGTTGTTGTTTTTTGCAGCTTAATGGAGGAAAAAAGCCTTATCATGAAGGAATTCGAGAAGATACCTAAACCAGGAGTAAGTCTTTGATGATCAAGAATTTGTTAAATACCACTGAGTTTAAATGTCATTTTGTATAAATATTAAAGTTCACTGCAACCATACCCCAAAGAGTTGGAAAAATCAGCCCTCTTAGCTATGGATGCTGCTGAAAGACATATCAACCTAATTCCATTTGAACAGAAACTTTGCCTCTCCCAGGTTGCAGCTATTCAGCATCAAATTTAGGCTAAATTGGATAATATCTGCTTTGTATCCAAGGAAGATTATGTAATTGACATCAAAAAACATATTTGTTATGACTTAATAATCAAAACTTTATAACTTTTTGAATATCTCAAGCTTCATACAATATATTTTAAATTAGAACATGTATCATTTGCAATCTCGAAATTTAGAAGCTTCAAACAACCATTTCTTTTTTTTCTTTTAAAACTTTATTAAGCGCCATGATTACAAGTGTGATTGTAGTTGGGTTTCAGTCCTAAACAGAACACCCACTCCTTCACCAGTGCAACATTCCCATCACCAATGCCCCCTCCCTCCTGTATTTTTATAGTTGCTTTATTAGATGTGAGCATGCATGAGTATATCACATATTTTAGACATACAGATATACATGAATTCATACAAGTTTGAGAATAATAGAGCATGAACATGAGATCATCTGGGATCAAATCTAGGCATTGACATTTATAGGTCATCTGCTCTACAAATTGAACCACATCCCTAGTCGCCTCCACCTCCTCCTCTTTTCTTGTCTTCTTTTCTCTTTTTCTTCTTTCTCCTCCTTTTCTTTCTCTTTTCTTTCTCTTCTTCCCCTTCCTTTTCCTCGCCTTCTTACTCTTCTTCCTCCTCTTTCTCCTTCTTCCCCTTTTTCTTCATACTCTTTTTCGCCTTATTCTTCTCACTCTTCTTCATCTTATTCTTCTTACTCTTTTTCTTCCTCCTCTTCCTCTTCTCACTTTTCCTCCAATTCCTCTCATTATTGTTCTCTTCCTGGGTCTGTGGGACTTCAATGATTCCTATGTTGTTTCTGCTGAGTTTATCAAAGATTTCTGTTTTCATCAGTTCACATTCTTTGAGTAGTTGATCCATTGTCTGATCATTTTCTTTAAGTTTCTCTTTCAATTTTTTGTGCTGTATGAAATTGTTCTGCATCTCATCCTCCAGCTCACCGACCCTGTTTGCAGCAGCTGTGCAGCCGCTATTACTGCAGTGGAGAGGCTTTCCATTGAGGTTTTCAATTCATAAACCACGTTTTTCAGACCTGTTATTTCAGTATGAAGTTTTCTAATTTCGATTTTCATATCCTCTTGATTCTTATCTGTGTTCCATTCATGTCTACCTATGCTTTCTTTGAGCTCCATAAACACCCTCCATATTTCTTCTCTAAACTTAACCTTATCTTAGTGGATACCTAGCTGTTTGGTACTTTTCGGGTCATCAAAGCAGCCATCTTCATTCTCTACACATGGGGTTGTCCTGCATTGTTTCCCCATTATGATGCCTGTAGTGTGGTTTTTACTGTGTGCTGTGGTGGGGTTCAGGGGTTACGCTCCCCTTCCCTGGATCCACCCAAAAAGCAGGCAGGGAAGGCAGAAAGCAGGGCAGTAATCCTTTATAATGGCTCTCTGGTGCCCAAACACATGGCAGGATTCAGCCCCCATGTTTGTTGGGTGGGGACATCTTACCGGGTTTGGGTCCTGGGAGATTATGTTCGTGTCTTCTGAACTGCCTCCCGCAGAAAGAAGGCAGAGCAGGACAGCAGTCCTTTATAATAATGGCTCTCTGGCGCCCAAACACAAGGCAGGACTCCAAAACAACCATTTCTTATTTTTCACACTTCTGAATTCTTCTAGTCTGAGCTAGATTAGCTGGGTGGAGTGATCTAGGATGTCAGTCAGGTTAACTGTCTACAGTTCCATGGTTTAAAACTCTCTAGATGCAAAGTAATTTCAACCTCTAGAAAGAAACAAACTAAACAAAGAGAAACCTCAACATTTCAGCTTTTAAACCCCTTCAAGTATTTGAGGAGGGGTCAGAGAGACAGTGCAAGCGGCTGAGCAAGAGGGTTTCAACTTGAAGCTTGTTCCTAAAGAACTGCCAGCAGTGGCCCCAAAACAGAGAGAAAACCCCAACAAATGGCTGTGTCTAGTACTAGTATCTAAGAACACTCAATGACCAGTCTACACTGTTTTTATTGGGGAAAACTATTTTTTCCACATAAGTTCCAAATTATAGAATGCTTAATTTTTACCCCTCCATAGCAGCAACAAAAGGAAATAGATATACAGAAAGCCCAGAGCAGGATAAATGTATGTTTTCTACTCAGTCATTAGAAATGTGTAAACTATGAGTCTTAGAAAGGTTCTTTCCATAAATCAAGCTCTCCCTAAATAATGATTCATGAGGAACAAGGATCTTCACTGAGGGTATTTGAGGAGAATATGCATGTGTTGGAAGAGTATATTAGAAAGAGAGTGGGAGATTAAAAAAAGGCTGGGTTTTCCAAACAATGTCTCCCTAATCTTTCACTTTCATGTATGACTCAAGCAATTTTTTGCAACTGATTTTATCCACTTACAAAATCTCTAAGAAATAGGTGGAAGAGTTACGTAAGGAAACAATGCAGAAGAAACTAGAAAATAAAAGTTTGCAGGAAGATTTAGTATTTAAGCAGAGGAACTAGATGAATTGTTGAAATTTAAATGTAAAGTGGAGGTTTTTACTGATTTTTATATGAAATTAAAATTAACTAAGACAAAGGAACTATTTAAGATTTTGTAGGATGGAAAATAGTACTTGGGCCAGAGTTGATTGTATAAGCATTAAGGAGCTTGCTTTGTATGCAGTGGCTAAGCCCAGTTAAGTCACCAACACTACAAATGAATCCTGAGCACTGCACCACCAGGAGTGGTGAACAGAGTCAGGAATATACCTTAAGTAATGCCAGGTTTGGCCCAGAAACAACTTAATAATATAATAACAGTATTTTAAAAATAAGTTTGAGGGGCTGGAGTGATAGCACAGTGGGGAGGGTGTTTGCCTTGCACATGGCTGACCTAAGTGTGATCTTCGGCATCCATATGGTCCTCCATGTTTGCCCAGAGTAATTTCTAAGCACCACTGATTGTGGCCCAAAAAATAAAAACAAAAGTTTGAATATAATGTTAAATGTTTGTCTAACAGAGACAGTCAAGTATTATGCTCTTATTAAAGATCTAAAATAATAAATTGGGGAAAGGGTAAATAAAATGATAAATTAACTTCATCAGAAATTATTCATTGAAATCAAGACAAATATAGTGAAAATGATGGGAAAATTATTTTTGTTTTTTTTAGGAAGACATGTATTTTGAAGGGATGGATTTAAGATAGATATTGTTATATATACTTTTCTATGTAACTTGATCATTTTCATGACTTTTAAAGGAAATGGAAAAGAAGATGAAAATATTGAGAGACAGTATTGAAGAGTTACGTAAGGAAACAATGCAGAAGAAACTAGAAATTAAAAGTTTGCGGGAAGATTTAGTATTTAAGCAGAAGCAATCACAAAAGGAGCAGAAGGAACTAGATGAATTGTTGGAATTTCAAATCAACCTAAAGGTGTGCACTTGCAGTTTATTAGTTTTCAAACATTGTGTTCATAAATACAAAAACCCTGGTATCAAGATAGTACAGTGGGTAAGGTGTATGTCTTACATGCAGCTGACCCAAGCTCAATTCCCAGAACCCAATATTGCCTTTTGAGCCTTGCCAGAAGCGATTTCTGAGTGCAGAGCCTGGAATAAACCCTGAACATCACCAGCTGTGGCCCCTTGTCCCCCAATTCCCTAAAAACAACTATATTGGCTGGTCAAAGGGAAAGAACATCTCACAATGTTCTGCATTTTGATAGGCAACAAACTCCAACAACGATTTGGGCCCTGGGTACTCATGATGACTTTTTAGGATATTAGGATATTTGGTGGTGTCACTAACTTAGAACACAGACCCAGAGGAAGAGGATTCTCTAGGCCTCAGCAGATACTTTATCTGAGAAATAAGTACCTCTTACGGAATTACTTTCCTTACAAAGCAACCAAATGTCCTGACAGAAAGGTGGTGCGATAAAAGTCAGAGGCACAAACGAATTGACCTACTTGGGTCTCAACTGGAGGACATTCAGGTGAGTTCTTACAATCTCCATAGAGGCTGCCAGAGTTGTGCCGGTCCAGTATCCTAGAGTAGGATTTTATAGCTTACATCTGGTGGGAAGGGGTCAAAGAGGTCTGTGCTGTGACAATTGTTTAGTTAGTTTAAAAAGTTCCCATCATGAAGCTAAATCTGAACCTTTTCTGAATCCATGGTGCTTTGAGGATATAGTAATATTTGACAACGTCAACTTCTACTCTTGAACTTGCTACTTACTACTTAATGTGACTTTGGGGAAATTATTTAACTTTTTATAGATTGAATCTTAGTCAAGATTTCCTTAAAAAAAGAATTTCAGGCAAGTATTCATTGAAAAAAAAAGTTTAAAAAAGGCAAAACTAATAGAGAAAGCCAGGAAGCAGGAGAGACCAGAAGAAAAATTTGGGCCAAAATATGAAAATATGGTACATATATACAATTGGAATACTACTTGGCCATAAGAAAAGATGATGCCAGTGCAATTTACTGATACCTGGAGTGATCTGGAGAGTATCATGCAGGGAAAAATGAGTCAGGGAAGGAGGACAGAGGATTGCCCTTATATGCAGGATATAAAGAAACATAGTAAAGAAATAATGGAAGCGCAAAGGTAATAGAAACAAAGAGCAGGAAAATTGGTCCTTAGTAAGAAACTTGCTCTGGGGAGTGGGAGGGCAGGAAAGAGGAGGGACAGGTCAGGGAAGAGATCCCTATGGCAATGTTGGAGGGAAGTGGTCACTTTGGACCAGGATGTGAGTTGCTAATAAAAGGTAAAGTGACATGCATGATATCCTATCAGTAAAGGTATTGTAAATCACAGTACCTAAAAAAAAAAGGGTGTGTGTGTGTAAATGAATAAAGAAAAAGAAAAATGTCTGCCATTTTCCCCAAAGAACAGGAGGGAAACTAGTCATTAATAGAGTGAAGTAGACACTGGTAAGGGGATCAGTGTTGGAACAACATGCACCTGAAATTCCAACATGAGTAGCTATGTAACTCTGTAATTCATGTACCAGGAATAATTTTTAAGAAATATGGTTTTAGGCATATACTTCTCTCAGTCTGGTGCCATAAGAAATTCTAAAACATTAGTTGTTCCACAGGGGTTGTTCCATCCTGAGGCAGGAGTTGAACCACCACATTTATTGCCATTATTCTCATCTGCTCTCCTTTTCCTTATACCCTCACATTCCTCAACCAGGTAGTCAACTTCAGCCTAGCACAAGCCAAATAGGTATGAATTGTTAGCAATTCTGTTCTGCAATATCTGAGGGATATATATATATATATATATCTCCAGAAGGAAAACTGGGTAGTGTAGCAATGGTATTTGTTAGACTCAGTTACCATCTTCCTCTTTCAAATGGTAGCAACCATGACTACCTAAAATAGTAAGTGAAATCATGAAATTATCTTGCATAGTACTGGGCAGATTCAATTACATGTATATAGCTCTTTTCTCATATTTAATTTACATTTCAACTACATGATTTAACCTGGTTCCATTTTTTTTACTAGGATGATGTGGTTCATAACCAGTCTGTTCCTGTACAAATTGGAAAAGAAATAGAAAAAATGACACGCAGAAAAGTGTAAGATTTAATATTTTATTCATTGTCCCTCTAGCCTGCTACCCCCTATTCAGCAAGATTAATAACCACTGCTGTCCTAATTTTAGAACTATATGCAATAATCTCTTTTTATAGATTATATCTAGATCTTTTTTTAGATTATACATTTCATCAACTAAATTTAGATTAAATCTAGATCTTTTTTTCTGGATTATGTATCAAAGTTCATCGAGAGAAATTGTAACTTATCACTCTCCTTCATGAAACTTACTCATACCTTAATTTAGAGGCATTATTCCCTTTTAAATTTATAAGTTCTATCCTTCTGAAGGATTCCAATTGAATTTAATATTTAAGGCTTTGGATAAATTATGTGAACTGTGTAGAATATAATGGTCTAAATGGATGTCAATCAGTTAGAAAACTAAAGCCCAAATAACTGGAACTCTTTACCTGAATACCCATTCCAGGGATCACACCCCCATCTGTGAAATGCAGAAATCACTAAGGAAATTCTCAAAGTTTAGAAGAACCCCCCCAAAAAAAGATAAAGAGCATGAAAATGAGGGGCCAGAGCAATAGCACAGTGGTAGGGTGTTTACCTTGCATGCAGCTGACGTAGGCCAGACCTTGGTTCTATCTCCCCCCGCCCATGTCCTATATGGTCCCCCAAGCCAGGGCGATTTCTGAGCACATAGCCAGGAGTAACACCATGGGGGGTGGCCCCAAAACAAAACAAAACAAAAACAACAACAACAAAAAAGATCATGAAAATGAGAAAATTCTGGAGATGTCATAGAGTTACTAATGCCTTTTAAAGCCAAGGCCTGATCAATACATTTAAATTCATTTTTCAGAGAAGTTGATGAGAGAAACCTAGGAGATAGTAGCAAATAAATTTGGGGAACAAAAAAGTAGGCTACATAAATCCCTGTCCTCAGGGGCACTCAATGCTGACACCCTCTTTGTCTCACTCATCTGCTCCTTCATTTTGTTTTATTTTTGTTTTGGGGGGTCACATCCAGTAGCACTCAGGGTTACTCCTGGCTCTGTGCTTAGAAATCGCTTTTGGCAGGCTCAAGGGACTATGAGATGCAGGGATCTGCTCCCTTCATAAATGGAATTTGTGACTAGCTCTTGTTACCTGATTAGGATGTAAACATAGCTAAAGATAGTCAGGCACAAAATAAGGAAAATCTGTCTGTTTATGCATATGTGCACATCTATGTAAGCATATCTGTGTGTATATATCCCACAGAGAGATGGAAAAGAAAAAAGATATCTTAGAACATGAAGCCAAAGAACTAAATGATTCTCTAAAGAAAGTTGAAACCAAAATTAATGCTGTAGTAGAAGAGAAGGAGGATGTAATAAAGGAAGTTGAAAGCAAGCGAGCTTTACTTGAAGTCAAAGAACAAGAACATAACCAGTTGATCAAGCTACTAGAATTAACCAAAGAGAATGAAGCCACTTCATTAACTGAAAGGTTAGTTATATTCTGGGTATTGGGTCACCTAAGCTTATCTAAGATTAGTATTTTAGAATTCAGAAACTAATCTCAGACAAAGTTACTTATTTAAATAGGCATTTTAAAATCAGTTTTGCTGGTAATTAAAACATATCACTATGTAAGGCATTTTGAACAATGTCTCCACTTTTTATTAATTTTTTCATAGATTTCCATGACTACAAATATAGAAAGAATTCAATTTGTTGTATTTTAAATATGTCTGAAATGTATTTTTGGAAAATTATATCCCTAGAATATGCTACAGTTGAGGTATCTTTCCTACAAATGAATGGTATTTCCGAAGCAATTATGACTTTTCCCTAATTGGAGCATTTTGGTGGTGTGTTTTCCTTGGGGACTATTAATTACTATTTGTCAGATAAACTTTCAGTTGAGCTGGCAGCCTCCCTCTCTGCCATTCTGCTTTTGCAATAAGAATTTTTATAACATTATTGCTCTATATAATGACAAAATTGTTCATAACATTATTTACAATTAAATGTCCACCTGAATAATAATTTTATATGCTTAGTATGTTCTTTCAAACTATTGAAAGATAGCTAAGTTCAAGTTACTAATTTTTTTTCTATCTGGAACAGAGGAATCTTTGACCTCAACTTACGAAACTGTCTCATTGATAAACAGAACTACCATGATGAACTTTCTCGTAAGCAACGAGAAAAAGAACGAAATCTTCGAAATTTAAAAAAGATGGAGCTACTCTTAAAAGTGTCCTGGGATGCTCTCGCTCAGACTCAGTCATTACATGATAGGCTTCAGTTAGAGGTGGGTTAAAACTTGGTTCTCTCTAAAGTCAATGTATTTCAAGAACTTGTTTTTGCTATCAGAAGAGAGAGACAAATAATAGAGGAGAGGTAAGTTAAAATGCACCAAACTTACAGTTGAGACTATGTCCTATTTTTCTTTACACTCTATTTACTAGCCCAATATACTTATTATAGAAACACTTTCTTATGAATCAGATATCAGCAGGGTCTGGGGAAAGCAGGTAGGCAATCTGTTGTGAGAGAGCAAACAGGTTCACCAAAGGGGAGGACTAAACAGGTCACCATCTTGGCCAGCTGAGAATCAGAACCAGAATGGTATCATCATAGACTGTAAAAGTCAGGGATCACATCAAATCATATAGACAGTTAACTACTCCTAGAGAAGGGCCCTTGGAAGCAAATCAGGCTAAGTTTGCTCAGTATCACAGGATGGGCAAGAAAACTGGTACTTTACTACCTCCGTGTTTCAAGTGAATCTATTTCAGGTAACCTAATGAATAATAGGCCTTGCTATCCAATGGGACTCAGACACTTACACCCTTATACCAAAAGGTATAAATGTACTTTTTACACATTTTCAAAAAATAAATAGAATAATTACTTATTCTTTATGATAGTACTTATAACCAAATATTAATTCATCACTGTGATACCTCTAACTCTAGGACCAATCTTTAACTCAGAGGATTTCCTGTCTTATAATTTTCTTTTGTATATTAATACAATGCCAGCTCTTTAGGTTATATATTTTTTTTTTTTTGGTTTTTGGGCCACACCCGGTAACGCTCAGGGGTTACTCCTGGCTATGCGCTCAGAAGTCGCTCCTGGCTTGGGGGACCATATGGGACGCCGGGGGATCGAACCGCGGTCCGTCTCCTAGGCTAGCACAGGTAAGGCAGGCACCTTACCTCCAGCGCCACCGCCCGGCCCCTAGGTTATATTTTTTAATTTATTTATTTTCATTCTTTGTTAGGTTGTCTTTCATACACAATATATTCTTTTGAGTTTTTGTTTGTTTGATTTGGAGTCACACTTGGCAATGATCAGGGGTTCCTACTGGCTCTGAATTCAGGAATTACTCCTTTTAGTGTTCAGGAAACCATATGGGATGCCAGCAATCACACCAGGTTTGGCCATGTGCAAGGCAAGCATCCTACTTACTGAACTATATCTCTTGCCCCACTTAAACTTATTAATATCTGGTATAAAAATTCTATCTTTTAATGCCTATATTTATTTTGAAATATTTAATTTATTTTTATTTATTTATTTATTTATTTATTTTTGGTTTTTGGGTCACACCTGGTAGCACACAGAGGTTTCTCCTGGCTCTACGCTCAGAAATCGCTCCTGGCAGGCTCGGGGGACCATCTGGGATGCTGGGATTCGAACCACCGTCCCTTTGCATGCAAAGCAAATGCCCCACCTCTATACTATCTCTCCGGCCCCTGAAATATTTAATTTTTATGAACATTATGGACATAAATGTTTATGGGCAGCATTATGGATACTTTGTCATATGCCCAAACTATTACTATTGCTTTATCTTTGTTAAATCTATTTTATGTTCTCAGTGTATGTTCTTTATTTCTTTTTATTTTTCTTTATTTTTCTTTCTCATTTTTTCCAGTGTCTTTCACTTTATTTTTTCCCAATGTCTGAGCTCAAACCCACAAGGCATATGCCCTACCACTAAGTCTCATCTGCAAATCCCCTCTTTCCAAAGTTTTTGATTAATAAAAGTGACATTTCTGTTTCTATATTCTGCATCTTATAAATGCTGTAGCTAGTTCCACATTTTTTCTTTGCAATATTTCTACCAAGGCAGTCATGTAAGCTGGCATGACTGGATGCAGAATATATGAGGCTTCTTTGATCAAAGAAGGCCAGAAAGACTCATATTAAAAACATGAATTATAATACAAATATTTATAAAAATGCATTAGTGGAGCCAGAGCAATCGTACAGCAGGTAGGGTGCTTGCCTTGCACCACACTGATCCAGGCTTGATCCCTTGCATCACATAATGTCCCCAAACCTTTCTAGGAATAATTCCTCAGTGCAGATCCAAAAATAATGCCAGAACACTGCTGGAAATGGCCCCAAATAAAAATAAATAAATTAAATAAATGTATTAGTTTAATTTGTTACTGCATTTCATGACCATGACCATTGAATGTGCACACAGTCCCTTCTTCCCTATAAATTAGGACACTTCTGAATACTGAATTCAGAAAATAGCACTAAAGGATACAAAACTAGCATAAAGATATGATAAAATCCTCCTCACTTATTTCAAGAATATTTTGCTTTTGTCCACATAGTTTCAATGAGAGATTAATTCCCTCTTTGAGTTTATGACTTGAAATTAGCCCAGCCTCCTATGCTGGAAATAAAAGTGGGTCAGGCCAGTCTCTCCTGGCCTCAGCAAACATCTAGTACTTGTATGAGATCCAAAAGGGAAAGAGATAAAGGTAAGTATGAAGGCCTCTGGATGTTCTTCAGCATTTATTTCTCCATGGAGATACTTGTCTCATTTTTCTATGGTTTTGGACTGAACAGAGATCCTCCCAGAGGCTCAAGCCATAAACTTCATGAGAGTTTGAAATTTTTTGTATTTGAAAATAGAAAAACAACCAAACCCAAGGTTCAAAAACATTCAGAGACTGAGGTTAACTGGTATCGGATACTTACAACACAATAATGCCTAATTATTTGTATTTAAGTTACTAATATTGATTTATGAATCCAAGATGCCTATCAGGGGCCCTGGGAGATGTCTTAAAGGGCTGGTACACATGATTAGCATGAGGAACCCTGTATTCAATCCCTAATATTTTATGGCCTCCCAAACACTTGGGAGTCAGAGAGAGTACAGCAGGTAGGGCACTTGCCTTGCATGCAACCAACCCAAGTTCAATCCCCTGCATCCCATATGATACCCATAGCATCGATAGGAGTAATATCTTAGTGCAGTGCTAGGAGTAACCCATGATGTGAATGTGGCCCCAAAAACAAAACAACAAAACAAAACAAAATACTAAACAATAGCATTTGAGCATGTCTGGGTATGGACCAAAACCAAAACCAAAACAACAGGATCTTGGAGATGGTACAGTGGTTAAGGCACATGCATAACTTGTGCCCAATCCACTTTAATGCTCAGTACCACATAATCCTCCAAGTATATACAGGTGTGATTCTGGAGATCACCCACCAATACCTTATAGTCCTGGAGGTACCCCATCACTACCAGGGTGCCCTGTGGATCCCTGCTATTACAGGGCCTGAGCACACAGTATCCTTCCTTGTGCCCTTGTATTGAACCACTGTGTCCCACTCTACCTCTCATCATTTTGAACCTCTCAAAAAGACTGAAAACAAACAAAAGAATAAAACAGTGGAGCCAGAGCAATAGCACAGCAGGGAAGGCATTTGCCTTGCATTTGGCTACTCTGGAATCAATCCCCAGCATCCCATATGGTCCCCTGAGGCTGCCAGGAGCAATTTCTGAACACAGAGCCAGGAGTAATCCCTGAAAACCACTGGGTGTGGCAAAAAATGTCTTAGAAGCTTGGAAACATCACATAATTAACAGTGACTCCTGGGAAGAAGAATTTGGCATAATGACAGAAAAAGATGTTGAATGTTTTGCTTTACACACTTTCTAATTGTTTGGATGTAGTAAAAAAAAAAACATTTTAATAGGTGCCACATCCAGCAATTTTATGGGATCCAAGGCCACTTCTGCCAAGCTTGACCCAATGTCCAGGTCTAGCAGTTCAGCGCTCTTGCCTGGTACTTGGAGGCCAAGTCTATATCCCAATAGTGTTTGGGAAGCTAGGTAGTACTAGGCATCAAACTCAGGGCTTTGCACAGAGTAGGCATGTGCACTATCATCTGAACTATCTCACTGGCCCCAATAGTATTTTTTTTGGTGGAAAAATCTGGTTTAATATCTATGGAGAAAAATAAGAAGATTTCTCAAAAAATTAGGAGTAGAATTCCCAGGTAATCTATGAATAACACTTTTTGGTATCTATGCTCCAAACACAAAAACATTTAAAAAGATATTTGATTACCTATGATCATTGCTGCGCTTAGTACAATAGCCAAAATATAGATACTACTCAAAAACCCAACTAGTAATGAATAAATCAAGAAATTGTGGTATCGAGGTTGGAGAGATAGCACAGCAGTAGGGCTTTTGCCTTGCATGCAGCAGACCAGAGGGACCTGGGTTCGATCCCCAGCATCCCACATGATCATCTGAGCCTGCCAGGAGAGATTTCTTTTATATATATATATTTTTTTTATTTAAACACCTTGATTACATACATGATTGTGTTTGGGTTTCAGTCATGTAAAGAACACCACCAGTGCAACATTCCCATCACCAATGTCCCAAATCTCCCTCCTCCCCACCCGACCCCCACCTGTACTCTAGACAGGCTTTCCATTTCCCTCAATACATTCTCAATAGTATTTTTTTTTTTGGTTTTTGGGCCCCACCCGGCGATGCTCAGGGGTTACTCCTGACTGTCTGCTCAGAAATAGCTCCTGGCAGGCACGGGGGACCATATGGGACACCGGGATTCGAACCAACCACCTTTGGTCCTGGATCGGCTGCTTGCAAGGCAAACACCACTGTGCTATCTCTCCGGGCCCTCTCAATAGTATTTTTAAAGTATGTAATGTCACTATATAACAACAACAACAACAAATATCTAAAATAAATTAACTTTCCTAATGTGTTGATAAATACACTCTGAAGCTCAGAAGCACAAATTACATAATCTCAATGTTAGAGCATAAGTAGTGTTGAGACTGACTAGACTTTTCCCTTCCCCAGTTAGTGAAAACTTATGCTAATTCTATCCCATTTTCCACATTACTTTAAAAGATTTACTTTCAAGAGTTGCATTATACACCAACAATATCTTGTAGCATTGTTTCTATTTTGCATTGGCACATTAAAATGGGAAAAAAACTGGAGAAGGCTGCAGCTGGACCCAGAAAATCCCACATGCCAGGATTACTGCTCCTCTTCTACTGGCATGGCTGGGAATCTGGACAGACAGCTGGCCAAAGGCCCCCAGGACTGACAAGTTAGTCCTGGAGACTGAGAGCCCCCCATGCCAAGCTGGCTTTCAAGGCCAGGTCTGGCATCTGAGCTCTGGGGGTGTGGAGAGGAGGCAAACTCCTCCCCCATGCTTTTTCATACTGGAGAGGGAGGCTGCAGCTGGACCCAGAGGATCCCACATGCCAGGATTCCTGCTCCTCTCCTACGGGTATGGCTGGGAATCTGGGCAGACAGCTGGCCAATGGCCTCCTGGGCTGACCACCTAGTCCAGAAGACCGAGATCCCCCCCATGCCAAACTGGTCTTCAGGGCCAGGTTTGGCAACTGGGCTCTGGGGGGAGGGGGAGGAGGGGAAACTCCTCCCATATTCATACTGGACCCCCTGCAGCGTTTCTTTTCTTACTAATACTCACTTTTATAACAAATATACTTTTTAAGCATTATCTAAAAATGTTCTTTACTCTAGATGGTTCCTAGGAAAGGAAATGGAATACCAAAGATTTGGATGATAACACTCAAATAGATCTTTACAGTCAGTCTTTATGGACGTGACTTTCCGTACTGAATCCAAGCCATAATTACAAACAATTCATATATATGTATTGTATATAGCCCCTGTCATGTATTACCTCTCCCCTACCCCTGTGTCTCCTCTATCCCCTCATTTTTCAATCCTGATCCATTATCTTCCCCTATTTTAACCCTCTTTACCCTCAGTTCCTAACTCGGTAGGCACCAAGATTGACCTCCTGCCCCAGCAGACCACCTTCCAGCTTCTCAGTGCCTTTTTCATATCCTTTTTATCTCCAATGACGGTGGAATGGATGCTCAATCTACAACAAGCTGTAAAGTGGAGTCTAGTTGCACTAGCATACTGGGGGGTAGAGGAGGGAGATATGGGATGCATAAGGGGAACGGGGGGAGGGAGGACAGCACTGGTGGTGTGAATACCCCTCATTCATTGTCACTATGTACCATAAATGATGCAGTGAAAGATTTGTAATGCACTTTGGTCACAATAAAAATTTAAAAAATGGGAAAATAATACATATGCAAACAAGTTCTTATCTAATAGAGATGGGAACACAAATTGGTAATGCAGCTAGGCCTTAAACCCTGAACATTGGCATAATGATTTGGCTTAGGCCTCAGAAGAATGGGCATCACCCATACACACCTGAACAATGGATATCATCTATGGAAACAGCCGCAGTCGTCTACAACATTACCAGGATCCAAACCTCTACCAGGGAAGACCTACTACTGCTCTGGCATTGACTTACTCCAAAGAGTGCTCTCAACACCCAGACGACTCAGCAACAGCCTGCTTTCAGGGCAGATCGCTCCGCATCTATGCTCCGCATCTAATGGTGTGCTGAAACTAGAGGATGCTCCACATCAGCCTGACTTCGATGAAAGAAATGCATAGAATCTAGAATCTTTAAATATAGGAACCTGATACCAACAACAGCTAAAGTGTGAAAAAGTTTCACCGGGACCACGGAGTATTACTCGGGTTGGATAGACTGGTATGCCTGGAGCCCAGAGTTGGTCTTATGCTAATAAACCTAAGGGTGAGGCCTTGTAATCAGGCCAACGATTTTTTTTTCCTGTTTTTCCCATATTTTTCTGGGCCTATGCAAACAACAGCAATTGCCCCTGTCACACCTTTATTATTTTTTCTTTAACGCTTATCTTTAAAAAAAAATTACTGAACTTAAAAACAAATAACTATAGTAGAATGCCTGTCTCAAATACAGGCAGGGGATGGGGGGGCATTGGGAGGGGAAAATGTTACACTGGTGAAGGAGGGTGTTCTATTTGTGACTGTAACCCAACTATAATCATGTTACTTAAATAAAAAATATATTTATGAAATAAAAGAGTTATATTGCATTATAGAGCTAAAGCGATGGTACAAAGGTCAAGGCACTTGCCTTATTTTGACCCATATTTGAATCCCTCCCACCACATATGAGTACCGTCAGGGGTCACTCCAGAGTACAGTTGGATATTGCCCAAACCACCATGCATGCCCCTAAAGAAAAAGAAAAAGGTAGTGATATAGGTTTACAATTTGGCTATAAGAAGTAGCATTCACCCAATTGCAATGACTTCACTAACTAGAAGTTGTTTTATTCACACCATACAAAGTCTAGGGTTTGGCACACGAGCCAGTTTTACATAGTTAGAACTCCAGAACCCTCAGCATTTCATCTTCATTTAGTTTCATTTTCATGGGTTTCACAGTTTTGTCTTGTGCTCATATACTTGGTGGTACACACCACTTGATGGTGGTTCAGAGAGTGTACACTCACTGTGCTTCTGGGAATCACCGAATCAGTGCCACTGAGACAGTGATGTGGAGCAGCGCAGGACATCAGGCTCACAGTCTCAAGCATGCAGGCAGATGCTTGCCAGCAATGTATGACCCATTGCTCCGAGCCCTCCTCTTAGCTTCTTTTCCTGTCCTCCTTAGCCCATGTATCTATTTTCTATACTCAGCCATTCTTCTTAGACGAAAGATCACATGCAGCAACTGACAATAGGAAAACTCTTCCCAAAAGACCTGTTCAGCAGAGTACCACTTAAACTATCAGTCTTTCCTGGCTCATGTGATCCCTCTCAGCTATGATAAATGCAGTTATAAACAATGTAGCTGGGATTCTGTTAGTAAAAAAGGGCATGACTATGTGGGAGAGGGGTACAGGACTACTACTGAAGACCTCCCAATTCATGGATGCTAGAATGCCCTCCCATTTTCTATATTAAAAATTTAAACCATCCTCATGCAGGGGTCCTCAAATTTTTAAACAGGGGGCCAGTTCACTGTCCTTCAGACTGTTGCAGGGCCAGATTATAGTAAAAACAAAAATGATGAACAAATTTCTATGCACACTGCATATATCTTATTTAGAAGTGAAGAAATAAAATGGGAATAAATACAATATGTGGCCCGCGGGCCATAGTTTGAGTACCATTGCTCAAAAGTATATTGCCAGAGGAGCTTTAAATCACTAAATAGTCTACTCTTCCCTTCTCAGAACAAGTTTCAGCTACTCTTCAACCTAGATGTATGTCTATTTCAGTCACATGAAATACATCAGTGTGTACACATAGATACATGTATAATATATACATGCATGTGCTTCTAATATAAACTTCTAACTGAAAATCCGACTTAGATCTGTTACACTGTCAGAAATCCCTAGAAAGTCCTTCTGGATCCCTGGGTAAAATGAACCTCAATCTGCCATATGTCATATGTCCTTCTGATTTCTTCTCTCTTCATCAGGGTCTGACAAGGTCATTCCTAACAAGGCTGCAAAGATGGACATACAAATTATTGAGATATTTCACTCTCCCCCTAACACTTTACCAGAGGACAAAGTGCAGGCCAATGCTATATAAATATTGGTGACATTTAGGTATCAACAAAAATAAAAGTTAAGGAGGCCAGAGCACTAGG
The DNA here is from genome assembly GCF_024139225.1 of Suncus etruscus. NCBI lineage: Eukaryota > Metazoa > Chordata > Mammalia > Eulipotyphla > Soricidae > Suncus > Suncus etruscus. The sequence goes on along the minus strand of NC_064848.1, from coordinate 111,584,935 downwards.
ACAGTGGGTAAGAAGCTTGCCTACAAATGTGGCTAACTGGGTTAAATCCTTGACAGCCCATATGGTCCCTTGAGCCCCTTGAGTAGAGATCCCCGAGCATGGAGCCAGGAGTAAGCCCCGCAGTACAGCCATGTGTAACCCTCCAAAATACTTTCAACCTTATTTTCCAGTTTTTACATAAGAACAATAAGAACTTTTAACCTTACTTTCCAATCATCACATAAGAGCAATAATTAAAATATTTTAACTTTTCCACAAATTAATTCATATTTTAATAAATAAATATAAATTGATTCTGCCTGCTGTTTAACTGTGAATTAGAGATAAAGTAAAATGCATCTTAAGATCATGGGCTCTTAGTCTAACTATGTCAGAGGTTGCACCCAAACCATGAGACAAAATATTTCAAATCTTAATTCCTCTCCCCCCACCTTTTACAAGTGGAGGTATAATTACTTTCCTTATGGGGTTATTATGGGATCAAATAGATTATACACATCAGGGCTTAGGACCTTACCTGACATATAATCAAAGCCCTCTAAAGTCAACTGCTGTTATGATTCTATTCCCAGATGGAAAATAATTTGAAAGTTTGCAGTTGGTAATTTATAGGCTTTTAATTGATCCTTATATTTCCATTTCCTATGACTTTATGAAGGATATTCATATTCATATGACTTCATGAAGAATAGGTAGTTCTTATAAGACTGAACTCTTCATTACCCACTATTTTCAAATGTTATGTTAGAGTTAGTGTAAAGGATTTATTTTTTGTCTAAATAGCTTTTTTCATTATTTATATCTAGTTGGAAGCTATCCCTAAGGATGATTCTGCATTCTCTGAGAGAAGGAGAGACCTCCATAAAGAAGTTGAAGCAGCAAGGAGGAACTTCATCCAACAGGTTTAATATCAACTAATTTAAACTTTAGTCTATCATGATGAACACAAAATTGTTGTTTTAATTTTTTATTTATTTCATTTATTTTTGCTTTTTTGGCCATGGCCACCAATGCTCAAGGGTTACTTCTAGATCTGCACTCAGTGATTACTCTGGGGTCATGGACCATCTGGGATATCGGAGATGAAACCCTAGTCTGCTGTATACAAGGCAAGAACCCTACCCACTGTACTATCTCTCCAGCCCTAAAATTGTGTTTTGAAATGTGCTCCATGAAATTTCTTGAAGAAAGTCACTGAATTTTCCCACCTAATGTGAATTAAATTCTCAAAGTCTACTCCAGTTCCATATTAAGCTTATAAAGAAAAGGATGTATTTGAACCAGAAAAATTATACAAACTCAGGGTATTTGAAATAAAAGGGATTATTGGTAAGATTAGCAACTGAGCAGTCTCCTAGTTAGTGCAGAATCAGACAAACTAAAATTTGATTTTGTTTTGGTCCACATCCAACAGTAATCATGGTTCTGCACTCACAAAATACTTCAGGCAGTGCTCCAGGGACTGTATGGGGTGCTGGGCATCAAACTTGAGTAGACCTCATGCAAGGCCCTGCCCACTGTACTATAGCCCCAGCCCCCTAAACTTTGAAAAGTGGTTTTATTTCATTAAGACAAGGATACATAGAAATCAATTTGGAAGGAAATCCAGACTTTTATGTCAGTAGGAGTAGCCATGTTCTGGGTGGTGCTCCACTGGGAGGTCTTTGCCACTTTCCTCCCGGCACAGTGTCCATGGAGTCAACCTCCAGCCTCCAGGTGAGGTGGCCTGCTGAGGTTAGCCCAGGAAGACAAAGCTGCCAGTTTTCTATTTGTTGAAGGTACCTGAGAGGCCACTAGTAATTTAAACAGATTTTTCCCTTTTTTATTTGTTTTTTTATTAAATGATTTTTATTTTATTTTATTATTTAGTCATTTTATTTAAGCACCATGATTACAAGGTTGTTTATAATACAGCTGGGTTTTCTTCACAGATACAAAGTTGTTCATGATTGGTTTCCAATATTGCAATATCCAACACCCTTATTTCCACCCAATATCCAACAATTCTTGCCATCAATGTCCCCAGTTTTCATCCCACCCTTCCCTTTTTAAACTTTGTTTTACTTTTGCCTACAGTTCTTGATGTAGGCTTTCCTAAGAGGTAGTACAATGGAAAAGTCTCTTGCCTTGCCCACGTTCAATCACCAGCACTCCATTTGGTTCCCCAAGCAACACCAGTAGTAATCCCTGAGCACAGTGCCAGGAATGGGTCCTGAGCATGGCCTGGAGTCACCTAAAAATAAACAAAATTGTAGGGTAGAATTACAAGAATTGTGAAAATAGTACTCTGATCAGAATGATCAAAAATATATATACATATATAAAATGTACATGTAATATAAAATAAACAACATGATATTTGCTCTAATGGTTATTAAATTAACGTCTTGTTTTGCAATCTAATTAAACCTTTTTTTCAGCCAAGCCACTGGCAAAATCTTTTTAAACATGCTTTTTTTTTTCTTTAACTCTGAAGTTACTGGAAAATAAAATATGGTCTGAACATGAAAAAGTTCCGTCATATTTAACAGCTTATGTGTTTACAAATTCTTTTATTAGATAAGAAAAATAACTTGGGCCCGGAGAGATAGCACAGCGGCGTTTGCCTTGCAAGCAGCCAATCCACGACCAAACGTGGTTGGTTCGAATCCCGGTGTCCCATATGGTCCCCCGTGCCTGCCAGGAGCTATTTCTGAGCAGACAGCCAGGAGTAACCCCTGAGCACTGCCGGGTGTGGCCCAAAAACCAAAAAAAAAAAAAAAAAAAAAAAAAAAGAAAAATAACTTGGAGGAACGAGAGCTATACAGCAAGTAGGGCATTTCCCTTGAATGTAGCCAACTGGGGTTGGATCTCCCGCATCCCATATGGTCCCCAGAGCTTTCCAGGAGTGATTCCTGTGTACAGAACCAGGAGTAACTATTGAGCATTTCCAGGTTTGTCTCAAAAACAAGAACAAAAACAGAACAAAAATACTTGGAGTCAAAGTACTAACTATTTCATATTGTAGTAAAATAGGTTGTAAAATTTAATTATTTTTAATTAAAATGTAGTCTAAGAAACTGACCTGAATACACTCTTTCAAACAAATAAATGTTGTGTTTTTCAAAAGAAAGTGTTCTCAGAAGCTGAATCTAAGTTAGTAGAAAAGCAAATTTCAGAGGAAAACCAGCTTATAAAGGAGCAAGAACATATGCGAGGTATTTTCTTCAGTCTCATCCACATGACGCAAATGAAAATTGATGAGAAGGAGCAAAAGTCCAAGGACTACCTGAAAGCTCAGGTAACTGTGCGCTTGTGGCCCGTTAGTTACTCAAGATTTCTAGGTGCTTTCATTTAACAGTGTTCATGGAGAGCCATCACTGCAAATCTGCTTCAAGTTCTGGTAAATATGGCATTCCCTGAGCGAGACCCATTCATGCCCTTAAAAATCATATCAGGATTGAGTAGTCTGCAGGGAAGAGCACTAGATCAAAAACTATGAACTGCGGGCAATTTGATATGAATAATGTGGACACCTTATTCTAGATTTTTAAGTTGATGGGGCTGTTAACAGCTCTGTTCACATGTCATCTACATCTCACCACTTCCCACCCCACTCACTCTGATTGGTCAAGATCTCACTTCTTTAACTGTGGGACTATTCAATATGATTATCAGTCACACTATGAACCCAACGTGGTTTTAGCACTGGTCTTCCCTGATGCATTTCTCCAGTGGAAAGGGGTCATGAGTGGGAAAAAGTTTAGATATAACTTTCCCAGTGGGCCGTATTATCCATGATGGGCATGAATGACTCAGAGTAGCCTCAGATATAACTAGGGACACTTTTTTTTGTTTACATAACAGAGGTAGATTTACAAGAAAAATGCTGGATAATTTATTTCTAAAAAGTAAGGTGTAGCACCCGTAAAACCTCGCAATACCATTTCTTGATGTCACTACCCAAAATACAAAAACATTAAAAGGATAGCTACACACCTATGTTCATTGTAGCACTTTAGTATAATAGCCAGAACATGGAACAATCCAAATATCCAACTATGGATGAAATAATCAAGAAGTTGGGGTATAATTCTACAATTTAATGCTATATTGATATATCTGGTGCTGGAGATAACACAGTGGTAGGGCATTTGCCTTGTGCACAGCCAATTCAGGACGGATAGTGGTTCAAATCCAGGCATCCCATATAGTCCCAAGTGCCTGCAGGAAGAGATTCCTGAGCACAGAGCTAGGAGTAACCCCTGAGCGCCACCAGTGTGACCTAAAAACCAAAAAAAAAAAAACAAAAAAACAAAAAAAAAACAACCCTATATTGATATAATAAAATATGAGTTCATGCATTTGAATGCTATGTGGATAGATCTTGAGGGTATTCAGCTGAGTGAAGTCAGATGAAAGTCAGAGACACAGAATGATCTCTTTCTGTATAATTTGTTAGGATATAAAGATATATAGTAAGAAACCAGCAAATGGCCAAAGGCAACAGAATTGGGGGGTTAGTCCACAGACCAAGTCTTATTGGGAAGTAATGGGAGAAGAAGGTGGATGAAAAGGACCTTTGTAAGCACTCTGGTGGTGCATGTAGTATTGGAACAACAACAAACTATAAGTTAACAATATTATAAACCATAACACCTCAATAAAATATATTATAATATATATTATATGACTTATAATATAATGCTAATATAATATTAAAGGGGAGGTAGGTCAAATAAGTTTGGAAATTTCTAGCTAGGAGAAACTCAAGACCAATACTATTCAAAAACTCTTTGTACCAAGTTCTTTAACCAATATAATTTCAATTCTATGTCAGGATCTTAAACCAATTCCATCTTACCCTAATTTACTTGCTCACCTAATGGTTTTCTAGGGCTATAAATAAACTAACATAACTGGTCCAGTGTATTATGTCCAAACAGAAACAGCAGTGAACCAGAGCATCAAACTCATTTCTACAGATCAATGTTCAAGTTCTATTATCTTTGGCCATTGTCTATTTTCTTACTATGTTTCTTTATACTCAATATTTAAAAAGATCATTCAGTATTTGTCCTTCTCTATTTGACCGACTTTATTCAGCATGATGCCATTCAGTCCATACAAGTTGCAGCAAACAGGATAATTTTTTCTTATTGCTGTGTAGTATCCATATATATATATATATATATAAAACAATTACTTTACCAATTCATATGATCTTGGGTACTTATTTCTAGATCTTGTTGTGAAGTCAATGAAAAAGGAATGCAAATATTTTTGAATTAAAGAATTAATATTTTTAGGCTCCGAGTAGAGGCCAAGAAATGAAATCACTGGGTTATTGGCAACTCAGTTCTTAAGTTTCTGAGAAGTCTGCAGACTGTTTTCCAATAAAGACTGAACCAGAGAGCATACCCATAGTCAATGAATGAAGGCTCATTCTTTCCACATCCATACTGGCATTAGATGTTTTTAGTTCTTTTGATTTGTAATAATCTCAGTGATGTAAAGTGGTATCTCATTGTTTTGATTTTCCTGTTAAGCAACTAATAACACTTTTAAAAGTACCAATCGGCCATTTTTTGTTTATGTTCTTCTTTGAAGAAGTATCTACTCAAATGCTCTCTCTGATTTTTCATGGGATTGTTAGTTCTTTAATTGTTAAAACGTGCTCATTTGCTTGCTTTTTAATTTGGGGGCCAAAGAAAGCTGTTCTAGGAAAATGCTGTGCTGAGGATGGATTAGTTTTGAAAATACTTCTAAATATTGGATGTTAGTCCTTTGTTAGATGTGAATACTTTCTCCATCATAGGGTATAGTTTGTTTGTTTTGTTTTTGAGCCAATCTGAAGTGTTCAGGGTTCTGTACTCAAGGATCACTCCTGAACATGCTCAGGAATCACATGGGATGCAAAAATCATAGTTGAGTCAGCAGCATGTAAAACAAGCATCCTACCTGCTGTACTATAGCTCTGGTTTCTGTCACTAATTTTTGTTGTTCTTTTGATTTTACATCACACCTGATGATTCTCAGGGATTACTCCTGTCTTTGTGCTCAGACAAAGATAGATAGTGCTAGGAGTACCATATAGTATGCTGGTGATGGAACCTGGGTTGGCTTTGTGCAAGGCAAACATACCTTGCCTCTGTACTTTATCTCTCCAGCCTGTTCCTGTCTTTTTATTCTTGATTTCTGCATGTTTTTTATTTTAAATTACTCAGGTTGAGTGGATTTTTCTCAGTCATTAAGAGACAACAAGCAAAACTATTTCCTCTGGCTTCTCTCAGGAAATATTTCTTTAAATATGTTTTTTGTCCAAGATAAAGTCCAAGTTACTTTACATTTGAGGAGCAAAACTGATATTTCACACTTCATGTATTTTAAGAATTTTTCAAAGTATGATGAGGTTCTTTAAATATGCACATGCTATCAGTGTATACCCCACATGGTAAGCCTCAGTGTAGTGCCTCAAGATGGAGGAAAACACATTCAAGACACCAGAAAATGAAAGCACACTTCAGTCTCTCACAAAATGCCATATATTTATTCAAACTTTACCCTCATTTTCTTCCCTCGACTCTTGCCCACAAACTATATTCACGCAGTCTAGCTGTGCTGTACATGATCCCATTTGGACTCCCTCAAAAGTTCTCCAAAGTTTTCCTCAAACCCAGCTACACAGACTTTCCCCCACTTCTCCTTTCTAAATTGTCTCTATTCCTTATTTATCTCTTTAGCAGGTCAGATAATGTTCTGTTCTCTATGCTCCTAGTGGTTTAGAAACTCAGTGGTTGAAATAATTTCCCCTCTTGCATGGAAATGAAATAGGATGAGGAAGACAATATTTATATTGGTGAGGAGGGCTTTTTAAAAAATATCACACATCTCAATCTCTGGCATCTCATATGGTCCTCTGAGCCTGCTAGGAGTGATTTCTGGGCACAGAGCCAGGAGTTATGCCTGAGCACCGCCGGGTATGGACCAAAAACAAAAATACAAACAAACCAAAAAAAGTCACACATCATATTTTACATTTCAGCAAAAATACAGCAGCAGTATTAAGGAGATCAAATCAAAGAATCTTGAAATCAGTGTACACAAGAAGAGAAACTATGAAATTCATCGAAGGTAAAATAATTTCAAAATGATTTACCTAGTTGGGCATGGGGAAAAGAAAGATTTCAAATCTCAGTTTTAAAAACACTCGTGGGGCCTGAGCAATAGCACAGCGGGCAGGTTGTTTGCCTTGCACAAGGATGACTGACCCAGGTTCGACCCCCCTCCCCCGACATCCCATATGGGTCCCCATATGGTCCAAGCCTGCCAGGAGTGATTTCTGAGCGCATAGCCAGGAGTAACCCCTGCACGTGGCTGGGTGTAGCCCAAAAACAAACAAAAAAACTCTAAAAAAATAAAACAAAAAAACAACTTGTGTTTTCACAGACTCAAAGAGTTTGCTAAACTGTATGATAATGTTCGAAATGAAAGAAACAAATTTGTTAACTCACTTAGAAGAGCTCACCAGACAGCGAATGAAATAAGGGAAAGGTATAAAATGTCATTAAATGAACTGGACATTTTAAGAAATAGTGCAATTATACAAGAAAGGTAAGCTGCCCTTTCTATTATCCTTTCAAAATTTATCTCGTGCTTCAATGAATGCTTAAATATCTTGGAGACAATAAGTTAAAAACTTCTAGAGAAGCAGTTGTTCAACCCCAGGTGTTTTGATATAATCCAAACATTTAGGTGTTTATGCTTATATTGTTTGGGAAGCCATATTTTAAATAAAAAAACTAAAATACATAATTATGCTTACTATGATGACTTTTATTTACCCAAATATAAATAAAGTCATTGACTTAATCATTTGATTGGAAAATTATAAGACAATCAAAAGTTTATATATTTGAAGAGCCAGATGTGCTGAGAGGAGTGATGTGGGGAAGTGGCTTTCTATACTCAGATTTCACACAGCACAAATTACACTATCTCTTGTCCTCATTTTCCTTACCCATACCAATTCTTACTGTAAAGGACTTTTTTATATTAAATAAATTAACCCATGTAAAAATTTTCAGATGTGGTCCACAAATAGCCATTTGTTTTAATTAATTATTTACTGAGTGCCAAGATCTGTTAGCCTCCTCCTCTATGTAGCCTCTCAATTCTAAAACCTGGATTTTTTTTTCTAATGCCTATTTTTGCCCAATTTCTTTTACAAAGATGTTATAAATTAGTTAAATTGAAGTGAAGCTTTAAAATATTACAAAATTTAACAATAGGGACTGGAGTGGTAGCACAGTCTTGTATGCAGCTGACCCAGTATAGACACAGATCTGATTCCTGGCATCCCATATGGTCCCCTGAGCCAGGACTGATTTCTGAGTGCAGAACTAGGTGTGGCCCCAAAACGAAACAAAACAGAAAAAAATACAAATTTTAAAAATAACTTTAATATTAAAAATTGACCTATTGGGTAGTAGACGTAGGGAAGGTTGGGGGTAAATGGAAGGCTAGAGGTAAGGGGAGTAAGGATCAGTGTGAAAAGGATACATTGGTTTCCTAATCAAGTCTTCATTCCACATGGAAATAGAGCATAATTTCTAGAGACCAGGCCTTCATCCAGTGTTTACTGTGGTGCTATGACACTCTGTGCCCTGAAAATATTTAAATCTCTGAGAATGGCAGAGTAGTGAAGGAATTGCTACTGTCCATTGTTTTAATAAAGGAGGACAGCAAAGATGACAGCCCAAAGGGCAATAACCTCGTCTGAAAGGAAAGAGGATCTGCTATAAATTTACAGAAATTACTTTTTTTTCATTTTGTTATACTATTTTTAAGTGCATCAGTATGAATTACAAAGTTATAAAATTTTTCATGATTCAGTTTCAGGTAGTTACAGAAACTTCTGTAGGGTGTCATAATGAAGATCATCCTGACTACTAATACTCACATTGCAAGAGTCATACGAAATCTAGAGCTATTGCCTATGTTTCCTAAGTCTTCATTGTTTTTAAAATACCAAAAGAATGTATATATTTGGTCCCCCTTTATTTTTTTAAAGAAAACTGCAAAATTCTATGTTGAAACATGCCAACAATAAGACCATCAAACAGAGCATGAAAAATGACATGTGCAAAGTTGTGGCCAAACTTCAGGAAATGAAAGAAAAGAAGGAAACCCAGTTAAGTAATATTGAAAAACTTGCCAGTATGATCACAATGATTGAAGAGGAGATGGTTCAGCTTCGCAAAAAGTATGAAAAGGCTGTTCAGCATCGAAATGAATGGTAAAAAATAATTTAAAAAAATGGGGGTGGGGGATAACATGAGGGCAGAGTACCTAGTGATTTTCTTTAGAAATGTTGCCCTTTATTCTCTGCTGGCTTAATGTACTATGAGGGACAACTGTAACTTCATTTCAGAGTCTTTTACAAGGGAGTGTTAGGGAATTGGCTGTATGCTTTGCTTGAAAATAGTAAACACTGCCCTTAAAATAAAGAGGGAAAAGAGGGTTTGGGAAATTGCTTTCTGAAGGATCCAAGTTCTTTTCCAAATCACCATTTACATTTACTATGCTTCTGATACCATCCTGTTCTTTTAGTACTAAATGAATCTTTGGATCTTCATATCTGTTTTAAAGACAGGTTTGATTTTATTACATCATCTATTAAGCAATTCTCTCAATTCATTTTCTGGACAAGTAAGATCTTTAAGAGTAGTGTTTCTTCCAGTTTACAATGATATCATTCATTAGTTACCACATTATCAAATGCTTAAATTGTTTGTGCTCTGAGATATCTTGAAGTTAGAACCCTATGTTATACCTGGTAGATTTTTTTTCCCCTATTAAATCTTGACTATGTGTTATTCTGTGAAGTGCTGGCCCCTCAGAGTATAAAAAAGGCGGTAAAGTTGCTCTTAGTTATTATAACTGAGTTGTTAAGAGCCAGTTAAAGGCAAATGAAACTAAATATAGATCAATGATCAGCCCTAAACATATGTGTGCACACAAACTTTGAGAAAGAAGCAAATAGAAACAGTGAAAGATGTTCTCTGATGTCAGGGAGATGCAAAGTTTTATGAAGAACCCTTAAGAACACCACTTTTTCAAAGGGCTGGCGAATTTTTTCTTGGCAGTAGAGAGAACAGAAGTGTTTCCTCTTACTTGACTCTAGGCATAAACCAAAGCTCGAAGGCTTTGTACTCCCAGGCCTTGGTCAGATTCTCAAAGCTGGAATTAAAAGATTCTTGCTTTGTTTCTTCCATAATTCTCCTAAGGAAGAGTCTATCCCCTGGGATAATGACAACAGACAGAATTTTGTCTGTTATTGGAGGCAATTTATATAAAAAACATTCAACTTTAAAAGAATTCAATGAACTTGGCAAGTAACAGAGCAGACACTACAGAAACACTTTCTTTGGCCACTGGCCTGTGCACTTCTGGCAGCACTTGGGTGACAAAACTGGTCCACAAAACGGATCTGCAGAAAATTACTCTGGGCTTACTCTGTTCTTGCTTGGGGAATGGTATTCTTTCCGACTACCTGAAACTCTGTGAGATGTACAGTGACATTGCAGCAAGTCAACCATATGGCCAGTGTTAGAAAGGTACTAAGCAACCTTCTCTTCCCTTCCCCAGGAAAAACTCTAATATGGCACTTAGCGGTGATAATTATGCAGTGTATTCCAGAACTATCCAGTTTTTGATCTGTATTTTTTGGGGGGTTTTCTGGGCCACACCCGGCGGTGCTCAGGGGTTACTCCTGGCTGTCTGCTCAGAAATAGCTCCTGGCAGGCACGGGGGACCATATGGGACACCGGGATTCGAACCAACCACCTTTGGTCCTGGATCGGCTGCTTGCAAGGCAAACGTCGCTGTGCTATCTCTCTGGGCCCCTGATCTGTATTTTTCTATCCAAAGCCAGAGCAGGCAATGATGACTAGGAAGACAATGGTCTTCACACCTTCTCAGCATCTGCCTCTCAATCTGACCGTAGTGGTGTTCAGCTGATAGAGCGGGAAGAAGAAGTGTGTATCTTTTATGAAAAAATTAATATCCAAGAGAAGATGAGGCTAAATGGAGAAATTGAATTACATCACCTGGATGAAAAGGTCCGATTTCTGAAACTGAAGATTGCTGAGAAGCAGAGACAGATTTTTGTGGCACAGAAATTAGTGCCAATTAAGAAGTCCTTGGAAAATGAATTAAGAGTGCTCCAGATTCAGGTGAGAGATTCAGGTGCTCCAGTGACCCTCCCTGCGAATGAATATTTGCTTTCATCTTTCCATAATTAGGTTTTGGGTTTAATTAAGTCAGGCTATTCTTGTTCCCTCTAAGCATTCATGAACTATGCTCTGGGTGATACCTGTGCTTCAGGTATACAATGCTCTTTTCTGCCCTTGAAGCATGTAAGTCCTTTTTTTGGCAGATCTATCATACACCGTCAAGTCTCAATTCATGTTCAGCTTCCTCATAATCCAAAGTATGATTCATCTAAACTCTATGGTTCCAGCATAGTTATAGTTTTATATGGACTAGCCATGTCTTGGGTCAATCTGCTTCTCTGAAGCTGAGAGTGTTGCCATTGACAAACATACATAATTAATTAAACTCCTTATTGTTTCCCTATAATTTAACAACCTAGCTTCTAAGCATGGTCTTTATAAAAAAATCTTTATTACGAGATATTCAGCTTTCAGGAGTGTAAGCATTTAATATATATTAGAGATCCAACATCACCTCACTAACCAAGTGACACTCTATCACCAGCATGGTCTATTGGATGCTTCCTTCCCTTCTACTCCCCTTCGCTTAGATATCCTTAGAGTGAGGATCAGAGTTGACAGGTTTGTTTTTATTGGACACTTACTATTTCAACTAATATTTGTGTTTCACTTTTGGACTTAGTTTGCTTGACGCTATATTTTCCTTTTTTTTCCCCTTATTTAAACATCTTGATTACATATATGATTAGGATTAGGATTTAGTCATGTAAAGAATATCCCCTTCACCAATGCAACATTCCCACCACCAATGTCCCAAATCTCCCTCCATCCCACCCCAACACCATCTGTACTCCAAACAGGCTTTCCAGTTCCCTCATTCATTCACATGATTATGGTAGTTCTCTGTGTAGTTATTTCTATAACTGCAACCACCACTCTTTGTGGTGAGCTTCATGAAGTGAGCTGGAAGTTCCAGCCCTCTTCTCATTGTCTCTGAGAATTGTTGCAAAAATTAGTTTTATTTTTCTTAAAACCCATAGATGAGTGAGACTATTCTGCGTCTCTCTCTCTCCCTCTGACTTATTTAACTCAGCATGATAGATTCCATGTACATCCATGTATAGGAAAATTTCATGACTTCATCTCTCCTGACGGCTGCATAATATTCCATTGTGTATATGTACCACAGTTTCTTTAGCCATTCGTCTGTTGAAGGGCATTTTGGTTGTTTCCAGAGCCTGGCTATTGTGAATAGTGCTACAATAAATATAGGTGTGAGGAAGGGGTTTTTGTATTGTATTCTTGTATTCTTAGGGTATATCCCTAGGAGTGGAATAGCTGGGTCAAATGGGAGCTCAATTTCCAGACTTTGGAGGAATCTCCATATCGCTTCCCATAGAGATTGAACTAGACAGCAATCCCACCAGCAATGGATAAGAGTTCCTTTCTCTCCACATCCCCACCAGCACTGATTGTTCTTGTTCTCATTCTTTGTAATGTATGCCAATCTCTGTGGTGTGAGATGGTATCTCATCATTGTTTTGATTTGCATCTCCCTGATGATTAGTGATGAGGAGCATTTTTTCATGTGCCTTTTGGCCATTTGTATTTCTTTTTTTATCAAAGTGTCTGTTCATTTCTTCTCCCCATTTTTTGATGGGATTAGATGTTTTTTTTTTCTTGTAAAGTTCTGTCAGTGCCCTGTATATTTTGGATATTAGCCCCTTATCTGATGGGTGTTGGGTGAATAGTTTCTCCCACTCAGTGGGTGGCTCTTGTATCCTGGGCAATATTTCTTTTGAGGTGCAGAAGCTTCTCAGCTTAATGTATTCCCATCTGTTTATCTCTGCTTCCACTTGTTTGGAAAGTGCAGTTTCCTCCTTGAAGATGCCTTTAGTCTCAATGTCATGGAGTGTTTTACTGGCGTGTTGTTCTATATACCTTATGGTATCAGGTCTGATATCAAGGTCTTTAATCCATTTGGATTTTACCTTCGTACATGATATTAACTGGGGGGGGGGTCTATGTCCGCTTTTTTGCAAGTGGCTAACCAATTCTGCCAGCATCACTTGTTGAAGAGGTTTTCCCTGCCCCATTTAAGATTTCTTGCTCCTTTGTCAAAAATTAGGTAATTGTATGTCTGGGGAACATTGTCTGAGAACTCAAGCCTATTCCACTGATCTGAGGGTCTGTCCTTATTCCAATACCAAGCTGTTTTGATAACTATTGCTTTGTAGTACAGTTTAAAGTTGGGGAAAGTAATGTCTCCCATTTTCCTTTTCCCTAGGAGTACTTTAGCTATTCTAGGGTGTTTATTGTTCCAGATGAACTTTATAAGTGTTTGCCCACTTCTTTGAAGACTATTATGGGTATTTTTAAGGGAATCGCATTAAATCTGTATAATGCTTTGGGGAGTATTAATATTTTAATGATGTTAAACCTGCCAATCCATGAGCAGGGTATGTGTTTCCATTTCTGTGTGTCCTCTCTTATTTCTCGGAGCAGGGCTTTATAGTTTTCTTTGTATAGATCCTTCATGTCTTTGGTCAAGTTGACTCCAAGATATTTGAGTTTGTGTGGCACTAATGTGAATGAAATTGCCCTCTTGACTTCCTTCTCTTCTCTATCATTATTGGTGTATAAAAAGGCCATTGATTTCTGTGTGTTAATTTTGTAGCCTGCCACCTTGCTATATGAGTCTATTGTTTATAGAAGCTTTTTGGTAGAGTCTTTAGGGTTTTCTAAGTAGAGTATCATGTCATCTGCAAACAATGAGAGCTTTACTTCTTCCTTTTCTATCTGGATTCCCTTGATATCTTTTTCTTGCCTGATCGCTATAGCAAGAACTTCCAGTACTATGTTGAAGAGGAGTAGTGAGAGCGGACAGCCTTGTCTTGTACCAGAATTTAGAGGAAAGGCTTTTAGTTTTTCCTTCATTGAGGATAATATCTGCCATTGGCTTGTGGTAGATGGCTTCAACTAGATTGAGAAAGGTTCCTTTCATTCCCATCTTGCTGAGAGTTTGGATCAAGAATGGGTGTTGGACCTTATCAAATGCTTTCTCTGCGTCTATTGATATGATCATGTGATTTTTATTTTTCTTCTTGTTGATGTTGTGTATGATGTTGAAAGATTTATGGATTTTAAACCATCCTTGCATTCCTGGGATGAAACCCACTTGGTCGTAGTGTATGATCTTCTGCATTGGATTTGCCAGGATTTTGTTAAAGATCTTTTCATCAGCATTCATCAGAGATATTGGTCTCTAATTTTCTTTTTTGGCAGCATCTTTGTCTGGTTTTGGTATAAAGGTGATGTTGACTTCATAAAAGCTGTTTGGGAGTGTTCCTGTTTTTTTCAATTTCATGGAAGAGCCTGGCTAGGATTGGTAGTTGCTCCTCTTGAAAGATTTGAAAATATTCATTAGGAAATTCATCTGGGCCTGGGCTTTTCTTTTTGGGCAGATGTTTGATTACAGTTTCAATTTCCTTCATAGTGATGGGGGTGTTTAGTATGCTACATCCTCCTTACTTAAATGTGGAAGGCTATAGGTATCCAAGAATTTTTCCATTTCTTCTAGGTTCTCATGTTTAGTAGCATAAAGTTACTCAAAGTAGTCTCTGATTACACTTTGGATCTCTGCAATATCTGTCGTGATCTCCTTTTCATTTCTAATACGGGTTATCAGATTTCTCTCTCTCTCTTTCTTTGTGAGTTTTGCCAGTGGTCTATCAAGCTTATTTATTTTTTCAAAGAACCAGCTTCTGCTTTCGTTAATCTTTCGGATTGTTTTTTTGGTTTTCCACTTCATTGAGTTCTGCTTTCAGCTTTGTTATTTCCTTCTGTCTCCCTATTTTTGGTTCCTTTTGTTGGTCATTTTCTAATTTTTTGAGCTGTGTCATTAAGTTATTCAGGTATGCCCCTATGTCCTTCCTGATGTGTGCTTGTAGAGCTATAAATTTTCCTCTCAGAACCGCTTTTACTGTGTCCCATAGATTCTGGCAGTTTGTGTCTTCATTATCATTTGTTTCCAGGAAAGTTTTGATTTTCTTTTTGATTTCATCTCAGACTCACTGGTTGTTCAGTAGTAGGCTGCTTAATTTCCAATTGTTAAAGTTGTTCTTCTGTCTGCCTTTGTAGTTCACATCTATTTTCAGAGCCTTGTGGTCAGCAAAGGTAGCCTGCAAGATTTCTATCCTCTTGATTTTATGGAGGTATGTTTTATGTGTCAGCATGTAGTCTATCCTGGAGAATGACCCATGTACATTGGAGAAGAATGTGTATACAAGATTTTTGGAATGGAGTGTCATATATATATATATATATATATATATATATATATATATATATATATATATACTAGTCCTCTTTATTCCATTACTCTTTTCAGGGCTAGTATGCTTTTGTTGGGTTTCAGTCTGGTTGACCTATCAAGTGTTGATAGGGCCGTGTTGAGGTCTCCCACAATTATTGTGTTATTATTGATTTCTTCTTTCAGATTTGTCAGTAACTGTATTAGATAATTTGCTGGTCTCTCATTGGGTGCATATATGTTTAATAGTCTGATTTCTTCCTGTTGCACATATCCCTTGATTAGTACATAGTGTCCATCTTTGTCCCTTACCACTATTCTGAGTATAAAGTTGGTGTCATCAGATATTAATATGGCCACCCCAGCTTTTTTGAGGGTGTTGTTTGCTTGGATGATTTTCCTCCAGCCTTTGATTTTGAGTCTATGTTTGTTCTGACTATTCAGATGTGTTTCTTGTACACAGCAGAAGGTTGGATTCATCTTTTTGACCCATTTTGCCACTCTGTGTCTTTTAATTGGTGAATTTAGTCCATTGACATTGATGGAGATGATTGTCATAAGATTTAATGTCATCTTTGTAGAGAAGTTTTCTGTGTTTTTTGGTCTCTCTTGTCTTAGAGTACACCTGTCAGTTTTTCCTTTAAGGCTGGTTTTTCATCTGTGAAGTTTCTGAGCCATTGTTTATCTATGAAGCTATGCATTCTTCTTTCAAACCTGAATGTGAGTTGGGCTGGGTGCAGTATTCTCGGTGAGGTATTCATTTCATTCAATCTTGTCACAATATCCCACCACTGTCTTCTGGCTTGAGAGTTTCTTGTGACATGTCTGCTGTAAGTCTTAGGGATGCTTCTTTGAATGTAATTTCCCTTTTTGATCTTGCTGCTTTCAGTATTCTATCTCTGTCTGTGGGATTTGTCATTGTAACTAGGATGTGTCCTGGGGTGTTTTTCTTTGGGTCTCTTTTAGCTGGTACTCTTCAGGCATGCAGGATTTGATTGCATGTAGTCTTTAACCCTGGGAGTATCTCTTTGATAATGTCTTTGACAGTTGATTCTTCCTGGAGATCTCCTGCCTGGGCCTCTGGGACTCCAATGATTCTTATGTTGTTTCTGTTGAGTTTATCAAAGACTTCTATTTTTATTTGTTCGCATTCCTTGAGTACTTTTTCCATTGCCTGTTCATTTGTCTTAAGGTTCTTTGCCAATTTCTTCTTCTGTTTTGAGTTTTTCTGCATCACATCTTCCAGTACTCAGATTCTCTTCTCAGCTGCTGTTACCCTGCTGATGAGGCCATCCACTGAGGTTTTCAGTTGAGCTACCATGTTTTTCAGATCTGTTATTTAAGTTTGGAGTTTTCTGATTTTTGTCTTTGTGTTCTGTTCAGATTGATCTATACTTTCTTGAGTTCTACAAACATCTTCCATATTGCTATTTTAAGTTCCTTATCTGAGAGGTTAATCAGGTGGTTGGAATTTATTAGGTCATCTGAGCTTTCGTCTTCATTCTCTGTGCATGGTGTCTGCCTGCGAGGTTTCCCCATTGTCACGCTTGTAGTGTGGTTTTTTTCTGCATGTTGTGGTGGAATTCATTGGTTAGAAAGAGTGCACGGCTGCAAAGTAAAGTGGAGCAGCCACGTGTGCTCTTCTGTTGCCTCTAGTTGACAATTTTTGGGGGGTGCACTCCCTAGGCCTCTGAGGAGACCTTCAGGTATTCAGAAACACTGACAGGCACAGGAGAGGTTTCCCTTGAAGTCCTTAGAGTGATCAAAGGCACAGCAGGGCAGAGCCTCTGCAGGCCAGAGAGCTCAGTTTATTGGATGGCGACCCCCAAAGCCAGAGTTTACTCACTGGGCAGCTTCAAAATGCAGTTTTTTTGGGGTGTGCTCTCCTGAAGAGAGCTTCAGGTATTCAGAAACACCGACAGGCACAGGAATGCAATATTTTTCAATGTCATCTGACATCACTTTGTATTAATTGGAATGAAGTTTTAAAAGTTTTTACTTTGGGGGAAGGATGGGCTTCATCTGGTCTCTGGGAATATTCCTGACTCTGCACATGACTGACTCTTGGCAGTGCTGTAAATGAAACCAGAATTGGTGAGATCTTTGACCTCTGCACTAACATTCTGACCCTTTAAATAATTATTCATGAAATTTAAAAAGAAATACATGTAACTTTAATTCCATATTAATGGAAATTAAGGAATATATTAAGAAAGGGATAAATAGGTGATTGTTTCTATATTGTGAAAAAATCAATAACCAAAAGCATAACATTAATCTATTCAATCATAATTCTAGAGGCAGGAGAGATAGCACAAAAGTCTAGCGCATATGACATGTAAGCACAAGGCTCTGAGTTCAATTTGCAGCATTACCTGACCTCTAACATAGTCAGGGGTATCCCTGAATACTACTAGTATAGCCCAGATGATCCCCCAGCAATTGTAGTACCTAAATAGCTTTGGATCATGAGGCCTGAAAGTTGAACCATCAGATCTGGTTGGCTGGATATTGCTCAAAGTAGCTCCCACCCCCCTAAATAATGATTTGGAGATCCCTTAAATAAATAAAATTATATATTTTTAAATATGGACTATATTCAAATTATTCTTAGACAGTTTTTAAGTATTTGAACCCCATAAAATTGGGTTTCATCTTTCCATTTGGCAATTAAGGAAATAAGGTTTAGAGGAGATAAAATTATACAGGTACTTAGCGAAAAGCAAAAAAATGATGACTGGGTTTTCAACAAGTTCCACATCTCTTCACATAAAACAAAAATTAAGTTGGGGTTCCCCTCCTACTTGGGAGTTGTCATATTTTTTCATTCATCTCCAAAATCTCAAAAATCTCAGATTCTTATATAGAGTTAATATATAAAATATCATCTTGGGTATTGAACAAAAATTACAAAATAATATTAGCTGTTACTCACAGGTTGAACATTGCATTGAACTGATCGTTACATTATTTTTTCTTCTTGGGAAGCTACTTAGCCTAATACCAGAAAAGGGTTTAAAACTGGAGTCCAGCACATTGTATATGTCTTATGTTGTCTACATTGTCTTCTAGAGCAACCAGTAGTCAAGTCTATTTTGTATAGCTGAGGTCTGATCTTACAGAGCATCTGTTAATTATAACATTAATAGAAAGTAATCAAAGGGTCAATTATAAGTCAGTTTTTTTTCTCTTGTAACTTAGAAAGGCACTGCCTGGCTTGGTAGGGTCATTTATAGGCATTATCCTCTTAGTATCGTAATCACCATAGTGCCAATATATTTACACCACCTTCTGTCCCTAGATCCTTTTTGGTACATTCTCTCCCATCTAATTGTCCAATCTAACTACTAATTGCCCAGTCTACCTCCTGCTTAATAATGTCAGGTCTATAAGCCAAACTTAAATATTAGCTTTCATTGACCATAAACCACTGTCTATTCCTTTGCTTATTTCTTTAAATTCCAAGAGTTAAGACCATCCTGTATTTGTTTTTCTCTTTCTGACTTTCTTAGCTCAATATGACAATATGGTAGGAGAAGCCATCTCTATCTTTGCCCAGTATTAAAATATTTCAGAATTTTTTGTTCACTAAATATGATTTTGTGAATTTTATGTATAATATTCACTATATTAAGTCCTTTAAATCTCCATTTTATTGAAAATTTTATTATAAATGGGTGATAAATCTTGTCAAAAGTTCTATGTATTTATTGATATCAGATTGTTTTTATCTTTTCCTTTGTTAGTGATGTGATTACTTTTTGTAAGTTGAACCATCCTTGCATTTCTAGGATAAATCCCACTTGACTTAGATGTTTGATATTTTTGAATTATTGCTGCATTCAAATCACTAAAACTTCATTGAAGATTTTTGCATCTATGCTCATCAGGGATATTTGTAACTTTCCTACCCAATAATGCCTTTGACTACTGTTGGTGTCAGAGTGATGTTGGTTTCCTAGAGACCTTTTCACTTTCATCTGGGCTTTACTACATAAAGACTCTAAATAGCTGATCTGTGTTATTTTGAGGGGAGGGGCATAGAAAGTACTTGGAGGATCATGTGCACTGGGGTTTAAATTCAGGGCCTTATGCAAGATATGAGTGAATATTTTTCACTCCAGCTCTTAACCCACTCCACAGTGCCCTGAGCAATGTGATTTTAAAAATTACTAATAATTTTAAGGTTAATATATTTTTCTTGTTTAAATAGTTTACACAGTGCACAGACAGAATAAGAGATTTGGAGAAACTATTCATAAATCCTAATGGTAAGAACAGAAGTCACTTTCTTCCAGGGAAAAATCTAACTAAAGAAGAAATGATGAAAAAAATAAGTAAGGTAAACATTCTTAAAATAATATTTTTTGTATCTTATAGTTCAGTGTCACAGATAACCATGGTTCTGTTGTATGTTAAGTAGGTAGACTTAAGTTTCATTTGAGATAGTCCTTTCATAGTAATTCAATAATAAAATCTAAATTTGACTTTAAGCACTGGCCAAAAGAAGTTTAAAAAAAGCTGGCAAAGTTATTCATGATTGAGTTTCAGGCATATAATATTCCAACAATAGTCCCTTCCCTCCACTAATGCCCCAAGTTTCCATCCTGTCCCCAATTTGCCTTTATGGCAGGTATTTTATACTTCTATAGCATTCCTTTCTCCTTTAGAGTGACCATTTCCTTCCATCAATATTGTATTGTATCCTTCTCAGACCTTTGCCTTCTCCCAGGGCTTAAACCTGCCTCCCATTGCCACCTCCCTCTACCCCATTTTATAGTGGCAAGCTTCCTACTCCAGTATATAAAAACCAGTTTTCATATTCTTTATGAAATGCCTTTAGGCATTTGCTATTTCCCTATTTTTTCTTTATATTCTGCATATGAGAGAGATCATTTTATGTCAGTCCCTCTCTCTCTGATTACCTTCACTCACACGATACTCTCCAGATCATTCATGGAGCATCATACTGCATGACTTCATCTTTTCTTATGGCCCAGTAGTATTTATTAGATGTACCATAGTTTCTTTATCCAGTCATCTGTTTTCAGGCACCTGGGATGTTTCCAGCATTTGGCTATCGAGTGAATAGTGCTGCAGTGAATATGAGAGTGCAGATGTCTTTTTTTGGGGGGGGGGGCCACACCCGGCGGTGCTCAGGGTAACTCCTGGCTGTCTGCTCAGAAATAGCTCCTGGCAGGCACCGGGGACCATATGGGACACTGGGATTCGAACCAACCACCTTAGGTCCTGGATCTGCTGCTTGCAAGGCAAACACCGCTGTGCTATCTCTCTGGGCCGCAGATGTCTTTTCTAAATTGTATTTTGGGCCCTTGAGGTATATTCTCAGAAGTAGAATTGCTGAGTAATTTGGAAGCTTAATTCCTAGTTTTTTGGGGGTAATGTCCATATTGTCTTCCAAAAAGGCTGGGCCAGTCAACATTCCCACCTACAGTGAATGAGGGTCCTTTTCCCTGCATCCACTGGTTGCTGTAATTCTTTCAGTATTTTTAATAATAATTTATTTAAGCATCATGGATACAAAAATGTTTGTAGTTTTAGGCATAAAATTTCTTTCAGTCTTTGTATTTTTTTTTCATAGAAGCATGTTTTTATTTTTTCAAATAGAAATTTGATATTGTATTGAGTCTTTTCTTTCAAAAGAATGTAGGGTTCTTGGCTAACACAGCCTAATTTGGAATTTTTTGTTTGTTTTTATGTTTATTTGTTTTTGTTGTTGTATCCTGAGCAGTGCTCAGGGCTTAATCCTGGCTCTCCGCTCCTGGTGACTCTGGGGACCATATGGGATGCTGGGAATCAAACCTGGGTTCATCCCAGGTTGGCAGCGAGCAAGGCAACCATCCTAGCTCTATGCTATCATCCTGGCCCCATCTTTTAGTCTTTTTGATGTGTGTTAGTCTCTCTGGAGTGAGGGTGATATCTCACTGTTGAATTGATTTGAATTTTCCTATCATGGGAAAGTTTTGACTTAGGCCAGATCTGAAGACTTTCTAGCGCTAGTCAGGCAACTGCAATAGCAATGTGTCTTCATTAATGGGGGGATGGGTTGAGTATCAACTGGTGCTCTGAGAGGATTTTGACTTGCTTGACATTTTCTCCTCCATAAAACTTATTTTCAACTCTAGCTGGAACTACTGCTGGCCAAGAAGGAGGAGAAGTTACTGGAACAGGATTTCATCTTTGAGCAAGTCACCCGGCTCACGGACAGACTCAGCGGCAAAACACAGGAAGGCAAGAAAGACACTCTGCTCCTAGCCAAAAAGGTTTGTTGGTGACTTCCCGTGGGTCTGCCCTTTTTCATCTGTCCTCTCTCATTTTTCCATGCTGCTTTATTTATTGAGAGAAGCACAAGAGAGATCAGGCTTTAGGACTGAATAGATGACTCTATCAAGGGTCCTAAGTAAATCTCAATTACTCCAGGAATTAATTTTAGAATTTGCAGGGGGAATCCTACACAGATAGATATGGTCATTATTATCTTTATATTTCATGTGCAATGTTAACTACTTTAGTTTCTTGTAAAGGGAAGGCCTCAGTTCTCCAATATCTGTACAGAAATCATCCCCAGATAGAACTCAGACATGAAAGTGGGATCATTAAACAAACACCAGTCAGGTAGCACCTGAACTTATTGCAACATAGTGTACAGCCACACAGGGCCTTACTTCTGAGAAAAGGAGAATAACTGCAGTTCCCTCATCTTAGAAGCTTCAATTTTAAATTCCATGGGCAGGGTCAGGGTAGAACTGTAAGAAATTGCACTGACAGGCTCTTTAATTCTAGATGAATGACTACCAGAGAAAGATCAAAGATACTACTGAAAAATTGATGGCTCTTGTTGCTGAGCTGTCCATGAAACAAGCTCTGGCCTTTGAGCTCCAAAAGGAAGTCAAAGACAAAGAAGACTTTATCTTCTCCTGCAATTCCAGGATAGAAAAGGGTCTGCCACTCAATAAAGATATTGAGAAAGAATGGTTAAAGGTACTTCGCAATGAAGAGATGTATACCTTGGCCATTGCTGAGAAATCTAAGGTGAGCTCTGGCTTCTACATTGTATTTATAAAGTATGCCAACAAGACTTATTATTTTAACATGTTATTTCACATATTAAAATATGTGAAAAATATTCCACTGCACCACATATTCCTGATAGCTATTAATTTTGTTATTTCAAAATTTTATATAAATAGATCAGCATATAACTGTCCAAAGTATCATATTTTCCAGGGAACACCAAATCCCACACCAGTCTTACATCTAGGAATAGCCACTATCTTGGACATCATGATCTCAAATACGCAAAGTCTTGACCATTTTTGTTTTGTATATCCAAAGGTCTCTAATATCTGAGCTTGAACTTCACTCAAACCTCACCTGGCTTTTCCATGTCCATCTGTTGTGACCATAGCTGCAGAGTGTGAGGCCTTCAGCACAGTTGCCATGGTATCTGCTTTTGTAGACTCTTGAGTTTCCTGGGTATAAATTAGGCCTCTATGTCAACACTTTTCTCCATCACTGGTCTATGTTCAGTTCTTTGATGAACCCACCTGCAAGTTGGATGCCCCGTTATTCTATTACTCTCCAAGACCCTTCAATTTATTAGACCAGAATTAGGCATATCCTTCCAAGGAAACTATACTTTGATGACCTAAAACTCATTCCTCTTTTATTTTTTTATAAAAAAAATCTTTATTTAAGCACCTTCATTACAGACATAATTGTAGTTGGGTTTCAGTCATATAAAGAACACTACCCTTCACCAGTGCAACATTCCCATCACCAGTGCCCCCCAATCTTCCACCTTCCTTCACCACCCCCACCTGTATTGGCATTCTACTTCTCTCACCTATTGATATTGTCACCAGAGTTGTCAGTGTAATTATTTATCAAACTGCACTCAACACTCTTTATGGCAAGCTTTATATTGTGGGCCGGACCTTCCAACCCTCATCTCTATTGCCTCTGTGTTTTATTACAATAAAGTCTTTTTTTAATTAAAACTCATAGATAGTGAGATTATTCTATGTCTATCTCTTTCCTTCTGACATATTTCACTCAGCACAATAGTTTCCATGTCCATCCATGTATAGGAAAATTACATGACTTCATCTCTCCTGACATCTGCATAATATTTCATTGTGTATATGTACCACAGTTTCTTTAACCATTAATATATTGAAGAGTATCTTTGTTGTTTCCAGAGTCTGGCTATTGTAAATAGCACTGCAATCAATAGAGGTGTGAGGAAGAAATTTTTGAATTGTATCTTTTGTTCCTAGGGTATATCCCTAAGAGTGGTATAGCTAGATCATATGGGAGCTTAATGTCCAGTTTTTTGAAAAATCTTCATATTGTTTTCCAAGGCTGGACTGGATGGCATTTCCACCAACAGTGAATGAGAGTTCCTTTCTCTCCACATCCCCACCAGCACCTATTGTTCTTATTCATTGTGATGTGTGCCAGTCTTAGTGGAGTGAGATGGTATCTCATAGTTGTTTTGATTTGCATCTCCCTGATGATTAGTGATGTGTAGTATTTTCATGTGCCTTATGGCCATTTGTATTTCTTCTTTGACAAAATGTCTATTCATTTCTTCTCCCCAATTTTTGATGGGGTTAGATGATTTTTTCTTGTTAAGTTCTTTCAGTACCTTGTATATTTTAGATAGTAGCCCCTTATCTGATGGGTAATGGGTAAATAATTTCTCCCATTTTGTGAGTGGCTTTTGTATCCTAGACACTATTTCCTTTGAGGTGCATAAGGTTCTCAGCTTTTTGATGCTGAGCCTTCCAAGTAAAGAGAAATTTAATCGAGGTTATATTTTGCCTGTAAATATATACAGCAGAAGGAAGAATTAATTTTTAGGCAAGTAATATGAAGGGAATATAATGTCAATACCATAACATGAATTTCAAAAGTATCTTTCTGGAATTTCCACCAACTCTCCACATAGTGTTTCACCATGGGCCTTTTAGTGAAATTTCATGAAAGTAACTAGGCAGCCATCTGCATAAGAAAATATGTCTGACGAGCCTTCTAATTTGCCCCTCCTATAGAGATATAGAAATCATTAGCAATGGCATAGACGTGCCCTCTTTTATTTCTTTAAGCAGGGTTTTGTAGTTTTCTTTGTATAGATCCTTCACCTCTCTAGTTAAGTTGACTCCAAGATATTTGAGTCTGTATCACACTATTGTGAATGGGATTGTTTTTCAATGTCCATTTCTTCTCTATCATTATTGCTGTACAAGAAGGCCATTGATGTTTGTGTGTTAATTTTGTGTCTTGCCACTTTGCTATATAAATCTATTGTTTCTAGAAGCTCCTTGGTAGAGTTCTTAGGGTTTTTTAAATATAGTATCATGTCATCTGCAAACAGTGAGAGCTTGACTTCTTCATTTGCTATCTAGATGCCCTTGATAAATTTTTCTTAATCACTATGGCAAGAACTTTCTGCACTGTGTTGAATAGGAGTGGTGAGACAGGGCAGCCATGTTTTATACCATATTTTAGAGGAAAGGCTTTTAGTTTATCTCCATTGAGAATAATATTTGTCATTAGATTGTGGTAGATGGCCTTGACTATATTGAGAAAAGTTCCTTGCATTCCTATTTTGATGAGAGTTTTTAACAAGAATGGGTGTTGGACCTTATCGAATGCTTTCTCTGCATCTATTGTTATAATGATATGGTTTTTTATATGGTGTATTGTTAATTGATTTATGTATGTTAAACTATCCTTGCATTTCTGGATTGAAGCCTACTTGGTTATGATGTATGACCTTCTTGATGAGGTACTGGATCCTATTTCCTAGAATTTTGTTGAGGATCTTTGCATCTGTGTTCATCAGGAATATTGGTCTGTAATTTTCTCTTTTTTTGCAGCATCTCTGTCTGGATTTGGTATCAAGGTGATGTTAGCTTCATAAAAACTATTTAGGAGTATTCCTGATTCTTCAATTTCATGAAAGAGTCTGAAAAGGATTGGTAGTAGTTCCTCTTGAAAGGTTTGAAAGGGAGTGAGTACGGGTGGAAGGCGACCAGGTCGGCGCTGTCCCCTCCCTCCCCGTCGTGCAGTGCTGCGCCTGGCCTGGCTGCGGTTGATGTGAGGTCGCTGAGCCCGATCAGCGGCAGGTGCCTGCGGGGCATGCAGGATGGAGGAGAGCATGGAGGGGGAGGGGGGGCAGCTACAAGGCGATGATGGGCGACCAGAACCACAACAACTGGGAGGCCACCGCCACCACCCCCGGCGCTGGCCCACCATCGCCATCACCATCAACATCAACACCTCCATCTCCAAATTCTTGATGAATGCTATAACCATTGAAGATTATAAGAGCACATACTGGCCAAAATTGGATGGTGCCATAGATCAGCTTTTAACCCAGGTCCTGGTGGCTATATCCCCATATCCTTTGAACAGATATACAGTTGTGTGTATAAATGTGTGTGCCAGCGGCACTCGGAGCAGAGCATTGTGATCTGATTAAGAAGATAACCAGTCACTTACAGAGTCTCAGAGGAGCTGCAGGCCAGACCTCCAGACCTTTATATTGAAAGATTTAATATAGCTCTTGAACAATATATGGGAGCATTGCAGAGCGTTGTGCCTCTTTTCATATATAGGAATAAGTTTTACATTGAAACCAAGTTTAACAGAGACTTAAAAGATGACCTTATAATGCTGTTTATGGAACATGTTGCAGAAAAGCACATTTATAGCCTAATTAATGCCTTTACTTTTAGAAACTCAGTCAACACCGTTTCAGGTCACACTGTCAACTATGGCAAATATCGTGAAAGGCCTGTACAGCCTCAGAGTGGGTTCAGATGACTCCAACTCTGTTTTCTAAATTTATTCCAAACATTCTCCCTCCGGCAGTGGAATCTGAACTTTTGGAATATGCTGCCCAAGATCAGAAACCTCAGAGAGAACTTATACAGAACGGTTTTATACAGACCAGTTCCGGAATAGAGCTGGGGAAGAGTTGGCACATAACAGCTCATCCACACGTGCAAGCTCTCAAGGGTACAGATAGTGAATGTTCCAGTGTGCTTTCCTTTCCAAGAGGCCACCGGAGCTTAGGAGTTGCAGACTGCAGGCAGAGGTGGCGGGACCCTGCTGACACCCGTTCTGCCACACAGCTATTCTGGAAGATCACATGGGATTTCTTCCTTTGGTTTGTCGTTTTGAAAAACAAGAAACTAAAAAAACGAAAATGGTCAGTTGCTGCTAGATTGGGGGATGATTTTGAAATGGGACAATCTTGGAGCGAGTGTGCCTACAGATTTCTGAGGAACAGTTGTCTCCAAAAGTGACCATTTCTGTGTGAAATCCAGCAGCCAAAATTAGCAGCTTCCTCCAAAAACAGAAGAGCAGAAGAATCTTTTCATTCTTTAAAAGCACTTGTTTTGTTCACTTATGAACTTGGCACATTGACATACTGATTTCACATGTCAAAATTATCTTTTTGCTTTAAAATGAAGCAGATCAGTGTAATGCAGTGTTTTTCACCCATAACCAAAAACAAACCCCTATGAAAGAGTTGGTCTTTGTTTAGCATTAGTCTTGTTGAAAGTAAATACTAACTTTGCTTTTACTGTAATCCCCCACCCCCACCCCAGTTCATGACTTTTTCCTACTCTGTGCCTTGAGCTTTGTGCACTTTGCAAGTCTGTGACCATGTTGTCAAACTCATGGATGCTTCCTGGGAAAGGTAATAGCAGGACAGATTCACCTGCTAGCAGGCAGTGTGGCGTCTGGGCAGGATGCTAATGGGGTGTGGAAACAGTCTATACACTGGTTCGAGTTTCTGCTTCCTGTTGCTTGTCTGTGCTAACGTTGGGGACCAACTCATCTAGAACATTTCCATTCCCTCTTGTCACTTACCATGATGTCACCAGCTGCTAGTTTAGGGATGGGGAGGGGAATTTTTTTTTTTTTTTTTGGTTTTTGGTTTTTGGGTCACACCCGGCGGTGCTCAGGGATTACTCCTGGCTGTCTGCTCAGAAATAGCTCCTGGCAGGCACGGGGGACCATATGGGACACCGGGATTCAAACCAACCACCTTTGGTCCTGGATCGGCTGCTTGCAAGGCAAACGCCGCTGTGCTATCTCTCCAGGCCCGGGGAGGGGAATTTTAGCACTAGAACTCTCTGTAATGTTAAAGACTTGTACCTGCCAGTGAAAGCTGGCTCCTGTGATGCTCTAGGAAGCAGATACGGTTACTAACCCCTAAATACCATTAATACAGTGGTATACCTGACCCTTTTTATTTTAAATGGTTGAGATAAGTACTCACAAATAAATCTCTGTCTAACACGTTTTACCAGAGGTGGGGGGGGCAGTGAGGAGCAGCACTGTTGTTCTCTGACCCCTCCTCGCTATGGCAATGTTACAGTTTCTGTCTTTCTACTTGTACTGTGTGATTTGTTTCTTATAAAGAACCTGAAGCAGACACTAGCTGGTTTTGAAGGGCAAAGAAAAATTGGAAGATGTGGCAAGACACCAAGTTTGTTCCCAGTTTTGCTTGACTCTAAAAGAAGCAGCTGCTTGTTAGTCTTTATTGGGTTCTCTGTCTCTGGGTGATCATTACCTGTGCCCGGAGAACTGTCCAGGCCTCTGGTTTTTGCACGTCTATTCTTCCAACTGCTGCAGCCAACAGGTCTTGCCCACTATGGCTGGTGGTGAGCAGAGGATTAGGTGTGTAATACTGGGGAGCAAATAAGTCATGCAGTAGAAATCTTCTCTGTATACAATGTCTACTCAGAAACATGGAAGTAATCGTTGTCAAGAGCTATTTTTTTTTAAGTACATAATGACCCAAGTTGGGTTTGGGGAGGACTTTGAATTGGATTCAGTTAACTGTGAACATCTTCGACTGTATTGATAAACACCCAGTGACTGTAAGAATGTACACAGGCTCTCCCTTGCTGTACATTTTGTTTTGCTACACCAGTAACACCCGAGTCCTGAAGGAAGAATTCTTTTTTATCATGAAGTCCGGATTTACCGTTCTCCATGAAATGCTCATCACAGGCTTAGAAATAAGCTCTGCAGCTGAAGTCTCTCCTTGGTGGGTTTAATGAGGCTTCTGAAAAAAATACAGTGGAACATTCTTTCAATGTGGATGACTTTTTCAGTATCTTTAATAATATACCCACATGCTTTTTGGGGAAGGAAGTATTCTTTTTCTTTTTGGCCAACAACAGAAACTTTCCCTATAAAAGCATTGTATTATGATGTGAATGGGCATTAAAATATTTAGATGTTTTTACATTATTAACTTAATGAAGAAAGATTTTATATTGTCTTTTATTATGTCTGTGTTAACAAAAAGTAGGCAGAGTCAAGCGTGCAAAATACAGTTCCAGTCAGTGGTTTGCAGTGATGGTGGCCCTCTTGGTCCAGGTCTGAGTCCAAGTGTGGCCCTATGGAACAATCTCTGGAGAAGCATTGACTCGTTTTTTCCCCTTCTGTGATTTTCACCTGGCTGCTACTCTTTATTTTTGGCTCTCAAGATACATTGTGCTACGGAGAATGTCTTTATTTACATAAATTAATGGAAATTAACTTTGCTTGTTTAGTTGGAATTTTTGACCGAAATTCTCAGATGACAGCACAAGCATAAATGAGATGTGTCCTCCACTTTGTGTGTACCAGAAAGTATTTCCTTCTCTTGTTTACTTGTCTTTTTCTTGCCAATGAAGTGTGCGCTTTCCAGTTTCCTCACCCGTTTGAAATGCCAGTGTCTTTTGGCCCAGTCCTTGGAGACATGCAGTTGTTGTTGCAGGTTGACTGTCTTTGTTGTCACGGGCTGCCTTGGCTGAACCTGATGGGGTGGGTGGTGGAGCCTGGCCTGAGAGAAGCCAGCAAGAAGGCAGCTCAGTTTTCTGCAAAGAAAGGCCGAGGGTGTAAAGATGCTCATTGTTTGGAGAAATTGGACTTATCTTGTACTGGGCCTTAAAACTTCTGTGCCAGTATCTGCTCTGTCCTGTTGCCCTAGTGTTTCCCCAAACCCTGAGGGACTGAACTGCGGCTTGGATTTTCTATGGAGTTAAAAGCAAAGCCTGGTGCTGGGGCCTGGGTAGAGTTAATAAGAATCTCAAACCGATATGCGTGAGTATTATTAAAGTTTGTGAAAAGTAATTTTTGCTCTCCCCTCCTTGTCTTTGTGATGTCCTGGGAAAGATCTTGTGAGTGGGTGAGCCTGCAGAGTAGACGCCCTAGTTTGCCAGACTCTCTCAGGTTGCATGTTTACATACATGAAAGATTCATCAGGAAGAGTCTGCACCTATGTCATCATGAAGCCCCAAATGTTCTATTCTGACTGAGCTAGGGATGGGACAGTTCTCATGAGGGAACCAGAAAGGAATCTGTCGTTTTAGTACACGAAACCCCTCGCAGGTGGCCTCCCAGGTTTCTCTCATCTCTATCTGCGGCTGGCTGTTTTCTTCTTCTAGGCTATTTACAGTTTCATTGTAACTAATTCCCTTATCTTTACGTAGGATGTGTTGCCCTAGTACAGACATTCAGTTGCTTAATAAGCACTTATTAAAAATAACAATATTCATAAAAATATACTAATATGAAATTTTTTTTATATTTTACAGCTAAAACTATCAGCAACCGTCATTTTAGGGGGGATGTTTTGAGTTGAGTGTTTTTGTTTTGTTTTGTTTTGGGGCCACACCCGGTGACGCTCAGGAGTTACTCCTGGCTAAGCGCTCAGAAATCGCTCCTGGTTTGGGGAACCATATGGGACGCCTGCCGCCATGGTTCTTCCTAGGTTAGCACGTGCAAGGCAAATGCCCGACTGCTTCTGCTACCGCTTCGGCCCGAGTTGAGTGGTTTTGTTTGGTATTTTTTGTAACTTGATAGAGCTTCTTAGCTCGATATTATGTTTACTTTAATCCAGGTCTGTGCCTCTAAAGGAGACTAAGATCAGAATGTAACTGGCACCTGGCATGGGGCCTCTAGGACCTTTTTGGCTGGAAGTTTCTTTTTATGGGATAAGCTTCACCTTTATCATAAAGCGAACTTGCAGTCCTAGGATTTCTCAGGACACGTTGTCCCTTTCATTACCTTGTTGAAATGTGCTCCAGTTTAGGGCCCCTGGTGTGTCTGAGAACACCCCCATTTCTTTCCTAAGGAGGATTAATGGTTCCTCTTCCATGTCTACTGTCGAACTGAGTCATTGGCACATTTCTGCCTCCTCTGGACAAGACCCTGGCTTGAAGCTCTTTCCAGAGGCAAGTGGGCAGCACCAGTACTTCTGCTCTTCTGTTGGGTTCCTCGAAGGGGTGTTCAGAACATGCCTTCAGCGGTACACGGGTACTTGCACTCTGCACCCTACTGATTGGAAACCGTCTCATTTCTGGTTGGACTGTATTATTATTCAGAAAAATGGCAATGGTTTACAATTATAGTGTTGGCTCTGGGGTGAATTCTATGGTTTGAAAAAAATAAATATTTTATATTGATTTGCACTTCAAAAAAAAAAAGAAAGGTTTGAAAGAATTTGTTAGTGAATACATCTGGACCTGGGCTTTTGTTTTTGGGAAGACTTGATTACCATTTTAATTTTCTCAGTAGTGATGGTCATTTATATATGCTAGATGATCCTGGTCTAACTGTGTAAGATTATAAGAGTACAAGAATTTATCCATTTCTTCCAGGTGTTATGTTTGGTGGCATAGAGTTTCTCAAAGTAGTCTCTGATTACCCTTTGAATATCTGCAGTATCTATAGTGATCTTTTATTTCTTTTTATTTTTTTTAATTTTTTAACTGAAACCCAACTATAAGCATGTTATAATCACGGTGTTTAAACAAAGACACTATTACAAGAAAAGAAATTAAAAATAAATCTTCAATCCATTTTCTTCTTTTTTTTTCTTTTCTTCTTCCTCTTTTTGAGATCAGACGAGATCGGGCACATTCAGAGTGGTATGACTGTAGACTCTTCTTTCTCTTACTCTTCTTCCTCCTCTTCTTCTTTGTCCTCTTTTTCTTTCACCTCCTCTTCATTTTCTTCTTCCTCTTCTTTCCCTTCCTCTCTTCTTGTCTTTTTATTCTCTTCTTTTCCTTCTTCCCCTACTCCTCTATCTCCACCCTTTGTGGGCAGAGTCATTCTACTCTGTGCAGAGCCCTGAGAAATTATGTCTGCTGGGGCCTTTCCTGGCTGCCTCATGCAGAAAAGCAGGAAACCAGGCTGGGAGCAAAACAGGAAACTAGGCAGGGAGCAAAGCAGTGGCCCTTTATTTCTTCTTTGTGCCCAAACACAACGCAGGAATCAGGCTCCACCCTGATTGAAGAAGAGGATTAAATTTGTAATTTCTATATTATCTGAGACTGTATTCCTAAGAGCATTCAGGTTTTATCTATAGTATCCAGGCTGTCATTTACCTGTCATTTACCTATACCTCTTAGAGTTCCTTTCAGCAAAATAAGAAATGCTGTTATTTGGCTACAGCAATAATATAGTGGATGTTATATTAGTATATTATATATAACATATATGTATCATACGTTATATGAGTACTGCCAGGAGTGATCCCTGAGTGTAGAGCGAGGAATGAGCTTGAGCCCATACCCTCAGCCCTTCTAAAAGAGAGAAAGGTCCTATTTTTTCCAGAAGAATAGACAGAATCTTGTGCTCTTGTGGTCCTTGAGGCTCAAATCAAGCAGCTAACCACTTCTCTCCTCTGGTTCCATTTTATTCCATCTTTTCTTTTGTAATATTTGTTAACCAATAACTTAACAAATACTGTTCTGTTACTGTTAAAATATAAAAATTACAAGTACTAAACTAAAGAGCTTGAGGTTGGAATTTAGTGAATTGAGCTTCCACTAATTTATAATAAACCCTAAATTCCGAGGAACTCAATTTGTGTGTGGGGGGAGTGTCACAGACCCTACACACACTTACGCTTCTGTCTCTTTGGCCAGCACAGACTTAAGTTGCTCAGAACCATTTGTGTCTGTTGGGTCCAAGGATGAAATGACTTCAATTGTTTTCAGAAAACTCAAAACCAAAATTTTTTCTTTACAGGCATTCATGGAAATGGAAAACCGCCAGATGCCCAATGGGGTTTACACGACTGCAGAGCTACGTCCAAATGCCTACATTCCAGATGCAGAAGCCACTCTTCCTTTGCCTAAACCATATGGTGCTTTGGCTCCTTTTAAACCGAATGAACCTGGATCCAATATGAGGCATATTAGGAAGCCGGTAATAAAGCCAATTGAAATCTGAGTAGGACAATCAATTCAGGTTTTCAAGGAAATCACTTCAACAGGCTTCTTCATACCCCTAACTGGAAAATGCCATCATAATAGCTCTAAATTACAAACCACAATTAATCAACAGAGTACAGATGCCCTTCCTTTTATCACCAACTATTATATTTTACACAAAGTTAACTATGACATAGAATTATCCTACAATTATGTCAAAATATATTTTTGCATTATTCATTTCTTTTTTCACTATATTGACTATAAGAAGTATGTGGCATACAGGATGCTATAAATAGCACTAAAATAAATCAACTTACAATAAAATACAGAAATCGACTGTGCATTTTGATTAAAATACTCTTATCTATAAATTGTTGTGGGAGGGATCAAATAGTATCAGGGGTAAAATCCAAGGTGTCATGCTTATCACTTTAGCTGTCTCCCCAGTTCTGCATTCTATTTAAGGAGAAGGACAATGGTTGTTTGAAAACAAAAATATTTCAATGAAGGCATAATTCACTGTTAATTACTTGCATTTAAAGTCAATAATGATAAACCTAAGTCATACGTAAAGTAGAAGGATAGTGTGTCTATTTTTATTTCTTTTTAAATCTTATTTGTTTTGTGGTTACACCCATGGATGCTTAGGGATCACTCCTGAAAATGTGGGGGATGATCTGACATAACAGAGATCAAACCCAGGTAAACAGCATGCAAAGCATGTATAAGCGCTGTGCAAGCTATACTATATCTCTAGCCCATCCTGTCATTTCAAAATTAAACTATGGTGATTTTTTTCAAGAATCCTTTCACAGTAAAAAAAAAAAAAACACTATTCTCTAATTTGCTTTCTTGTAAGTGTAATTATTTACAACTTTTATGCAAATGAATTTAAAATTAAGTTCAGAGACCATATTTTCAAAACTTTAATAAAAATACTGACAACTTAGCATGTGAAAGAATTGAAAGTGAGGCCAGATTCACCTATATATTATTCTAATTTTATGATATTTCATATAAATGTTTTCCTAATTATGTGCTTATCTTTCTCATGTATTAAGACTACACAGCAGAGGGGCCAGAGTGGTGGCACAGTGGTATGGCAATTTTTTTGCACATGGCTGAACTAGGACAAACTGTGGTTTGATTCCCTGGCATCCAATATGGTCCCCCAAGCCAGGACCAATTTCTAAGTGCATAGCCAGGAGTAACTCCTGAGTGTCACCGGGTATGGCCCAAAAACAAAACAAAAAAGACTACCCAGCATATTGGGAATATGTCATTTTGCAATAGTATGCTCAAGTTATTTCATATCTTTATGGAATGCTTCACGAATTTGCGTATCATCCTTATGCAGGGGCCATGCTAATCTTCTCTGTATCATTCCAATTTTAGTATATGTGCTGCCGAAGCGAGCACAAGTTATTTCATATCTTTAACAACTATGAACTTTATTTCACAGTGCTGAAAGTGAAAAAAATCACATTCCTTAATTTGCTACATCAAACAAAAATCATTTTTAGTATTCATCTTGCAAGATTAGAGGGGAAATTTAAAATTATATCCTAAGAGTCTTGAGTCTAAATTTGATTGCTTTAAAAAGTCATTTTAAGACAACTGGTGATAATGCCTCTAAGTAATAGTGATTATGCCTATAAGTAATTCTGTATAAGCTGGGGTTAAAAATATATTGCATTATGAATTTAAAAAATAGACATACAGAAAGCCTAAAAAAAGAAAAGAAAAATAATTTTAGGAAATTCCAAAGCATGGTACTTTATTACAATGACTGTAAATGGTTCAAAGGGGAGTGTGTAACAGATAAGGTAAGGGTGCTCTAAGGTCTGCCTTCTAGTGGAAGAATTTAAAGCAGGAAGGCAGGTGGTTACAACTGCCAGGCTTTCTATTTGATAAGGTCTAACACCCTTCATGATAAAAAAAAAAAACTCTCAACAAGATGGAAATGGAAGGAACTTTTCTCAATATATTCTATGCCGTTTACCACAAACCCATGGCAAATATTATACTCAGTGAGAAAAATGAAAAGCCTTTCCTCTAAAATCTGGCATAAGACAAGGCTACCCCTTTTGACCACTCCTATTCAACATAATACTTGAAGTACTTGCCATAGCAATTAAGCAAGAAAAATATATCAAGTGCATTCAGATAGGAAAAGAGTAAAGCTCTCACTGTTTGCATATGATATGATACTATATTTAGAAAACCCTAAAGATTATCAAAAGCTTCTAGAAACAATAGATTTATATAGCAAAGTGGCAGGCTACAAAATTACCACACAAAAATCAATGGCCACCTTATATACAAATAATGATAGAGAAGAAATAGACATTAAAAAACAATCCCAGGGAGTGGGAAAAAATCCCATTCACAATAGTTCCACAGAGTGTCTTCTGATTTCATTTCCCCAACAAGGCAGAAAGCCTGCCCCGAAAGCAAGTTATTGCTCTTTCCAAATCAAAGGGTGTCATATGAACCCATCCAGGAGCAAGTTGGTATTAGGGCATTAGGGCCTCCCCTGATAGAAATTCAATTCCTGGTGCTTTTGCAAAAAACCATGCTGGTTCCAAAGATGGAATCCAGAGTTTGGGGTGAATAGTCAATGTCTGATCAACTGAAGCCTAAGTCAAGTCACTATGACAAGTGTTCATAAATACCCCCTTGCAATATAAAATTTATGAGTTCCTTTCCCTATTAGATAAGAACTTTCTATATATGAGATTTCTCCCATTTTAATGTACCTATGCAAAAAGAGCAATGCCACATGATACTGGTGCATCTGAAAGTAAAAAATAAAATAAAAGGTAAACGGTCCTTATAACCTGGTTCTAACTTGAACTCAAGATCCCATGAGAAACTTATCTACTAGAATTTCATACTCAGACCCCATAAGAAATTTATCTATTAGAATTTCCTACTAAGCAAATCCAAAAAAGGTATGGAGATAACTACATACCTATTTAGAAAATACATCTAAAGAAATATACAGAGGAAATATACATATCCCTTTTAAGTCATTTGTAATAATCTGGGCAAAGGAATAAAACCTGGAGCATTGTTTCAGCCTGTGACATGGTCTTGAGGAGTCTGAAAAACTGTTATCAGCAGTCAGGGATTAGGTAATATCCTGGAGCTGAGGGTCTCTCAAAAGCTGATTCTGGTAGTGACTAACAGTCCACAGCGAAGTGAGGTTGGAGAAAAGAGACCAAAGAAAGCAAATTAACAGCAGTGGTGGTAGCAGCTTCTTCCTTTTCCTAACTTTTAATTGTATTACAAAGAAAATTACCAAGTCATTAAAACAGCATGGTATTGGAAAAAAGACCCTCAGATCAATGGAATAGACCTGAGTATTCAGAAAAACGAACCCCAAACATACGATCAGTCTTTGATAAAGGGGTAAGAAATTCAAAACAGCAAGGAAAGCCTCTTCAACAAGTGATGTTGGGACAACTGGTAAACTACATACAAAAAAGAAAACAGACCTCTATCTAAAACTATGCACAAAGGTCAAATAAAAATAGATTACAGATCTTAATATCATACCTGAAATTATAAGGTATATAGAAGAAAATGTAGGCAAAACTCTTCATGACATTGAAACTAAATAAAGGCATCTTCAAGCACTGTCAAGCACCACTGTCTAAACAAGTGAAAACAGAGACAAACAAATGGAACTACATTAAATTGAGAAGCTTCTGCACCTCAAAGGACAGTGACTAAGATACAAAGGTCACCACAAGATGGAATAAATTATTTACCCAAAATAATAATGCAAAGTAATAATAATATAATTATTATTATAATTATATAATAATTATATAATATTATATAAATTATATAATTATATATTAAATAAAATAATATATTATATAATTATTATATAATGCAAAGTAACCATAGACAATGTGGGGGCTTATCCAACCCCAGATGAATGGGTTCAAAACAAGGTTGTCACAGAACTTAAAAAATCAAAACAGTCAATAAAAGAGAGAAAAAGTATTGGGGTCCAGGGGCTTCCAGCCTCATGGATCAAGAGTGCATCCACCTACCTTCCCCAGCCATCTTTATTCGACTGCCACTAACCACAGTAACAGTTAACAGGAAGCCTGTTAAAGGGTAGGGTGAATAGGAAGAGGAGACTAGGGGAAAATCTCTATGTATGGAGATAACTGTGTTCTAATAAGGCTATATTTTGGAGTATGCAAGTATGTAGGTAGAAAAGGGCCTCCCACAAGGCAATGAATTCTAGAGATGTAATAAAGCCAAGAGACAGGTTTGGAGGAGTTACTACATCATTAAGAGTCTCACCTGGAGCCACTGCAGACCCAGAGAAGACTGGATTTCTATCAAGAGAAGAGCCAGGAGGAACAAAAGCCAGAAAAGGAATATCAAAGACCATCAACTACCCCAACTCTTCCCCCTAGCAATGGGACTCTGACTAGGGTAGCAAACCCCACTTGGGGCAAGCTAAGAAAACCTTATAAAAGTCAACTTGGAACAAAGGGTGCACATGTACTGCCTGGGTAAGTAGTTCCTGACCACACGTGGCTCTTGAGATGAAAGACTTTCATACTTTTTTACTTACATGCCGAATAATGTACTTTACCTGAATTCCCTAAACACCTTATTCCTTCCTATCCTCTCTCTCCCCCCTTCTCAGTACTTCTGATTATTCATCTTCCCTTTAAATTCTCTGTGAAGGAAGGTAACAGACCCAGGTCTTCTGACCTTCCTAAGGTCTAGGACTGACTTTGCTTTCGTTGGTTGGTCATTATCTGGTCCTCAGAATTGTCATCTTCATTCTCTATGTCTGATGCTAGCCTGCGTTGTTTCCCCATTGTCACACTTGTATTGTGGGTTTTTCTACATGTTGTGGTGGTATTCATTGTCTATATGATGCAGGCAGCACACTCCTCTGGCTCCGCCCTTTCTGGATGGGCCGACTTGCCTCTAAGGGAGGGGAGTCCTCCGTGGATGAAGCCTCACACAGGATCAAATCTTAGGCCCAAGCACGCAGCAGAGAAGACATTTCGGAGAGAAATGCTTGCTTCTGTGATCCAGCACAGTTCTTAGTGTGATTTTTTCTTCTTGTTGCGATGGTGTTCTGTTCTTAGAAAGAACGCACGGCCGCGTAGCGAAGCGGAGCTAAGTGCTCTGCTGGAGCCTCTTTTCGGCCCACTCCCAAGAGGTTCACCAAAGAGGACAGTAGACAGACACACTCAGGCAGCACTCACAGTTTTTCACAGTCGGGCCCCACTCAGTCAGCAATTTCTTACTCACTCGCTCGCTCGCTGGGTAGCTTCAGAATGCAGTTTTTTTGGGGTTTGCTTCCCAGTGCTCTGAGGAGAGCTTCCAGGATTCAGAAAGGACAGAGAAGCACAGGACAGGGCTCCCTTCAGTTCCTCAGAAGAAGCACAGCGGGCAGGGACTCCGCAAGTGAATCAATCAGCACTTCACCTGGCAGTCCCCACTGTCAGCCATTTCTTACTCACTCACCCACTTGCTGGGTAGCTTCAGAATGCAGTTTTTGTGGGTTCGCTTCCCAGGGCTCTGAGGAGAGCTTCAAGGACTCAGAAAAGACAGAGAAGCACAGGACAGGGCTCCCTTCAGGTCCTCAGTTTCCTCAGAAGAAGCACAGCCGGGCGGGGACTCCGCAAGTGAATCAATCAGCACTTCACCTGGCAGTCCCCACGGTCAGCCATTTCTTACTCCCTGACTTTGCTTTCGACACCAGAGCAAGGCCCATAGGAGGTGGCTGGGGTGATAGAGGTGGATAGAGAGGAATTTGCAGATTCTCTTTTGGGGGCTGCAGCCTTTCTCCTTTCCACTTCACATAAGTCATCCTGGTGACCTCTACTGACATTAGTTTCACTTTAAGACTCTTGTCAGCTGCATATAATTATACTAAGATTTTGATGGAGGAGTCTGCAAGATAGCAATACAAGCACACAGTTCAATTAGCAGTAAAAGGTAAAGGGAGGAGTTAGACACCATGTAAGTCAAAGACAGGCTCACTAAGAACCCAAGTTTGTTCATGATGTTTGTTCACAGAGAGGTAGTGGCCTTTGCTTCCATGTGAGAGTCTCCAGTGGTTCTCCCTAAAAAATCTACCAGACCCAAACTGGGCATGGTGGTATCCAGAGAGCATCTCAAATTTATGGATATTTACTGATCCCAATGTTTATGCCTTACTTTCTAGATGTATTATCAGGACTGCCTAATTTGAATGTATAGAAGGGCAAAGATACTGTGGGGCAGAAAGGTAAGAGAAGTAGAGGACCTGCTTCTTTATGTCACGCTGGCCCTTCTGGGAACACATTCACAGACTCAAGAATCTTTGCAGGAATAAAAAGGCAATGATTACAACACAACAGAGGTCAGCACATTTAGTTCTTTCTTTAATTACAAGATATCACTATACCAAGTTTTCATAAATATTTCTTGAAACTTAAAAAATTAAATAGGGTTCCATCTGAACCATCACAAAGACAAACCCCAGTTTAAATACTTTACCTGCATGCTGCTGGATGTTTCCTGTCATTCTGTACTAAAATTAGCAGATTTGACTTCATCTTAATTTAGTTTATTAAAAAGCGTTTTCTTTCCGATCAGTTTTTAATGCAATAATTTTTTTTGATTCTTAAATGTTATTTCTAATGATGTGAAGTTTTGCCTTTCTAAATACCATTCCCCATACATTTTTTGTGGTACTCGAGTTAAAACTCAGGGCAATTCATTTGAAGTGTAAATGCTGTTTTCCTAGACACCTCTCCACTTTTAAAGCATATGTTATTATAGAGTGCAACAGAAACTAGCTTTGAAACTGGGAACTCACTATAAAAAGCTTCAGTTATATCCTAACATACACATCCAGCAGTGCTCAAAGCTTACTCCTAGCTCTGAGCTCAGTAATTATTTCTGAGACGACCATCCCCTGGCAGGGTCAGGGAAGTATATTCAGTGTCAGGGTTCAAACCAGGGTCAGTTGCATGCAAGTCAAATGTCCTACCTACTGTACTATCATTCCAACCCCAGCCCTCTTTGATTGTTTATTGTTTCTTTACACTTGACTGTTCATCTGTTGTTCTAAATGAGAACAAGCTATAAGAATTTTGTTCTGTTTGAACAAGCACCAAATTTAAATACAAATGGCCAAGTAAGATTAAAATATCAGCAGCATGGGGCCGGGAATGTGGTGCTAGAGGTAAGGTGTCTGCCTTGCAAGTGCTAGGACAGACCGTGGTTCAATCCCCCAGCGTCCCATATGGTCCCCACAAGCCAGGGGCGATTTCTGAGTGCATAGCCAGGAGTAACCCCTGAGTGTCAAACGGGTGTGGCCCATAAACCAAAAAAAAAATATATATATATAGATATATATCAGCAGCCTGCCTAATTACATTTTCTCTTTCATAAGTCTAAGAGCATTGTAGTATGTTTGAGAGCTGCTTCCTCTACAAACTTTGCATCCACATTATCATGGCCTTCAAAAGCATGTGGAACTGAAAAAAAAAAGAGAAAGAGAAAAGATATTATTATGAATCCAAGAAACATTTAACTGATCACTAAAATAAAAATTATTTTATTATTTAGGAAAATACATTATTCTGAGGATGTGTTGTTAAAATTTACTCAACTTCAACACCAATCATGTCACCCAAATGTTATCAGTTAGTTGGTCCTGGAAATAGTAGGTTTGACTCCATCAAAATTCAGTTTATTAAAAAGTATTCTCTTTCCAAGCAGTTTTTCTGCTTGTTAATTATTATTTCTAGTGACATGTCTAGGCTTTGTTTTTCTAAACACCATTATCCACACTTTTGGGGGGGTGGTACTGGAAACTCAGTTGGGAACTTTTTTAAACCTTTAAGACCTCAAAGTCAATTTGTTCTATTGGTAATTAATTCTGGGATGGAGGATCAATTATGGGTTATTAATGAAACAGTACAATAAGACTTACTTAAAAGTGTGGGTTATTTTGAAAAGAAAAAGTTCATAGAAGTAAATAGGAATTGATTTATGTTAAGGATAAAGCAGAAAAACTCAGAGAACAAAATGTGAATTACCTTGATTGGAAGATTCTATATCTGTCAGTATGCCAATGAAGTAATTCAGAGGCAGAAATTCTATACTGAAAGATGATTTGTCAATCACAGAACTCCAAGGCTAAAAGAGAAATGACACATGGCACTGATGAATTTTCCACAAACTAGCACAAACTGAGAGTGGTGAGAACTATACTTGCTATCTATATGTAGGTAAATGGACAAACAGAATAAATTAAACAAACAAACAAAATGGGATTAAGTGGGCTGTACTTTCTCACAGACTCACCTGTTTCTTGTAGTGCTGAAGCAGTCGCTTCACATGGTTCCGTGAAATAATGTTAGAACTCATAGGATGATCCCAAAGTCGACAGATTTTCTGACCAATAAGCTGTTGTGTAAGGTGGAAAATATAGAGAGGAGGATTTGTAGAGCCGTGATATTCGTTTTTAATAAAATAAATTCTTTAATTGAACCACCATGGGATACTAAGTTACAAAGTTGTTCATGATTGAATTTCAACCCTACAATATCCAATACTCTTCACCAGTGCACATTTCCTACCATCAATGTCCCCAGTTTCCCTCCCCCTCTCCTCCCTGCCTGCCTCTATGGCAGACTTTCCCCTTCCTTTTTTTTGTTGTAGACACTGGTTTGCAATATTGTTACTGAAGGGGTACCATGCATATCACTTTATCTTCTTTTAGCACCCAGTTCTTGTCCAGAGTGATAATTTCCAACTATCATTGTCATAGTGATTCCTTT
This sequence comes from Suncus etruscus, assembly GCF_024139225.1. Classification (NCBI taxonomy): domain Eukaryota; kingdom Metazoa; phylum Chordata; class Mammalia; order Eulipotyphla; family Soricidae; genus Suncus; species Suncus etruscus. The sequence goes on along the minus strand of NC_064848.1, from coordinate 111,543,321 downwards.
TTGCACTAACTGCACTCCTCTGCTCTTTGTGACAAACTTCCTACCATGGACTGGTCCTCCTGCCCTCGTCTCTATTGTGTTTGGGAATTATTACTGTACTATCTTGTACTATCTTGTTTTTTAATACAGCCATAATAAATAGTTTATGAGATACTATAATTATAGACACATTTATCATTAGACATTTGTACAAACTTAGAATGAAGACAATCCAGAATGAGCCCTAATGTTAACTGTGAACTCTGGATGATGATGCCATGTCAGCGTTCGGTCATAAACAGCAACTTACAGAGTATTCTAGTGGGTGAGCAACGGGAGTGAGGGAGTTGTACAATGTAATGCAGATTTAAAGCATAATGTGGAAAATGAAACTTCCACTCAATTTTGCTATGAAATTAAAAATCTTTAAAATATTGTCAAAAATAAAATATTGGAGAACTGTATTGTGAAGCGAATAAACTCAAACAGCATAAAATAACTGTACCTTATGTCTATTGATAGCATAAAAAGTACTATTCCAGGACTGGAGTGATAGCTCAATAGTTGAATGTAACTAAAACAGAACCATGTTTTATCCCCTCATGAACTAAACTGTTCCCAAGCACTGCTCAAACCAATCTCCAAGCAGTTCTCCTCACAGCCTAAAATAAAAAAGTTTTTAAATATTATTCTAAAGTATCTAGGTTGCCTCTCTCACATGTCTTTATGGTTAATAACACTTGGAGAGAGGCCATTTTCCAGGAGCCAAGCTTCTGAATTTTGAGTAAATACTCCCTTCAGTGCACCCCTGAAAAAGTGATTTGTACACTGATGCTGCCAAATTCTTTTTCTGAAGCAGAGTTATCTGCTATTCTTCAAACATGTGTGGGCTTTTACATACCAATCTTAAGTGGAATTCCGATAGAAAAAAAATAAATTGTACACATGTTTATGTCTGCTTCTCTACCAGTGTCTTGTCTAAAATATGTGAATCCCTAAGGATGTGAGACAAAGAAATTAAATTCAGAACCAAACTAAATGTTCGGTGACCCTCCCAGAGCAATGGAGTCATAAGAAACACACCCCATTCCCCTCCTCCTGTCCTTGTATTTGCTTCAGTGAGATTATGTGGGAAGGGGAGTCACTAAGCAAGAGGATTCTGTTTAGAAAACACCTCAGGAAAGAGAGTACCAGAGAAAGTCAAGCTAAAGACCTATAAAGGAGTCCTGAGTTGGTGAGTTGTGAGGAGGCTAGGGTTTGGGAGTAGGAGAAGGGAGTTGGTAGTTCATGGACTTAGAGGTCCAGAAGTCCTCGCTGTGGAATTTTGTTTTTTTTTGTTTTTTTTCATAATATTTCTGACTCAAAGAGCTAAATCTCCCCCAGTGAAAACAAGGAGTGTCTGTATAACTCTTTCCTCTGTTTCTCATTCTTCTTTTGACCCAGGAATGCTTTCCTGTTGTGGGGGAAATGACAGTTGTAGGAAAGGCAGTTCCAGAACCTTCTGGCTTTACCTGAACTTCAACCTCTTATCAGTTTACATTCCCAAAGCACCTGCTTCCCCTCTGCCTCTCCTCATGGCCACATATATAAATATTAGTGTGGTTTCCTAAGAGGAGAAAAGAGCAAAACGCTTTTGGATGAGTTTGCCAAGACCAGGGAGTAGGCCCAGTTGGGAGCACACAGCAGAGGTGTAGTGTAGTGATGGATGGAATTTCTTGGAAAGGGCTTGAAAGTGAAAAAATTTTATTGACTTTAGTCCAAAACAAGTAGTCCGTTATTTTGAAAGAATGAATTAAAGGTGGTGCATGACAAGGCTTGGAGAGATAGAAAGATTTAACTCAGGATTACCGGAGGGAGCCGCACAATGATACTGAATTTCAGTTTCTCATTTTTTTCTGTATTGTCCAAATCTACAAGAAATCGGCAAGAAGAGACAAACAACTGAGTAAATGAACAGTAAACTTGAATGGTTCATCCTAAGGAGCACATGTTCTAACCTTGCATTTCCAGCTCAGTCCAACAAAGCTTTGAAATTTTAGTTAGTGTCTCTCTGGATAAAAAGATTACTACTCCTTTCCCACCCCAAAGCTATTTCTTTTTTTAAATTAATATCTTTATTTAAGCATCATGATTACACACTTATTTGTAGTTGGGTTTCAGTTATTAAAAAAAAAAAAGCAGTTTTGGGCCCGGAGAGATAGCAGAGTGGCGTTTGCCTTGCAAGCAGCCGATCCAGGACCAAAGGTGGTTGGTTCGAATCCCGGTGTCCCATATGGTCCCCCGTGCCTGCCAGGAGCTCTTTCTGAGCAGACAGCCAGGAGTAACCCCTGAACATTGCCGGGTGTGGCCCAAAAAACCAAAAAAAAAAAGTTGTTTCTATATCATGAAACAAGGGTCTCACAGCTAGCCAGTCACTATGCAATTTTACCAAGTAACTTAAAGCAGCAACTACTTTAGCAGAAAGGACCCAAACCCATGTCTAAAATACAGCAATTTAAGATTATGCATGAGAATTCAGACTTTATTTCATGTTCAGATTCACACAAACACTGTAATATTCTTACTTCTCTATAAATTTGAGATAAGAAAGTGAATCATAAAATAAACTATTCCTTGGCATGTTCTTGAGACACAAGCTTTCAGAGCTTCCTATCCTCAAGTGCCCTCAAGCACAGGAAAGGGATTGAATGTCTATATTTGGTCTGAAGCACCTCTTGAGCACTTTAAACTAGCTCAAGGGATCATTCGTGAAAGTGAATTGTACTCCACCCTTACTGTGGAGGCATCACTGTGGAGACCAGTAAAATGTGAAAATGAAGAGACCCTAGTTCAAGCATTGCTTTCAATATTTATTGTAGAGCTTCACATCAATCAAATGGGAGGAGCACTTAGTCTTGATGGGGGTCTTGCTGGCAAACATAGTAGAGGGAAGTGGGGAGCTCTTACCTTTCATGAGCCTAGTGACAGCAGTTTCTGTAAGGCGCAGCACTCCATGATCAACATAATGCAGCAGGTTATGCAGAGGGAGGCAGTGAACACCCAGGATGGTGTGCAGAGTATGAAAGCCTGCAGGAAACAGCTGACTGTCAGCAGTGCTGGTCAGCCTCCCCACCAGTATAAGAAGTGTGCTTTACTCATTCTGAATGAAGATGGAGCAAGGATGTACACAGACTGAGTTGAGCTCTGAACATAGAACCGCTTCTACAAGCCTAGGCCCTGCTTATAGTAAGAACAGTGCCGGGGACAGGTGAGCTCCCAGGAATGTCAAATCCCTTCCCCATTTCCTCAGCAAAGTCTACTCAGTGCAGCACATTGTTGGAGCATAAGGGGATTTACAATTCTATACTAAGATGGCAAAGGTGGCTGTGTGTGGGGGGTGTGTGTGTGAGGGACAGAATAGCTTCAAGTTCCATATGCAGAGGCTAAGGGACCATTTTGCTGAAAGGTAGAAATGATGCTTGGAACTTAAAATCAGTTCTCACTAATCCTATAGGTCTTAAAAGCATGCACATTTACATAAACACACTTGCGAATAGACTGCCTATATATAAGTGTGTGCACATATGGGCTAACTTTGCTTCATCTCTATTTCCATATCATGTGAAGAAAGACCATATTTAAGAAAAATGAGAGGAAAACAAGATAATTTTTTCTTCCTTGACCTCTGAACAAGCCATTAAGTCCACTCCTAATAATTCAAATCACTGTGAACAGTTCTCCCCCCAGACTCTCTGGGCCTTTCCACTCTGTAAAGGAAAAATGCTGGTCTTTAGGAAGTGGAGTTTCATGATCTTCCAGCTACACTACTGTCCCCTAAGTCAGTCATTTCATTTTTTTTAATGATAAACTAATCCAAACATACTCATCTATTTCTCTAGCAAGTCTTTTCTGTGTATGTTAACCAACTAAGAATTTACATCAAAAAATCACATATTATTTTCTCTTTTTGGAGATAGCACTCCAGGCTTTGTGCTCAGGGGTCATGCCTGGCCATGCCCAGGGGCCATAAATGGTGCTGAGACTGGAATAAGGGTCAAAGCTGTAGCCACATGCTATAGGATTAACCACAGTACTGCTTAAACCATTTCCATAAAGTTTCCATTTGCTGTTTCTAGAGGATATGCCTTATCATTTTTATTCCACAGGGACAGTTTAAGATCCACTCATTTGCTTCTTAAATAGATACATTCAAATCCCTAAAAATGTCAAACACCTTTTGAATGTCCTCTACAAGAATATCTTAAATAAAATACATACAGAAAATATTAAATATAAGAATACAGAAAACATACATGGGTTCAAACTATCACAGATGGAGAGAGCTGGGCAGTGGGGTGGACTTCTCTGAATCTATATCCAAATCATATCCAATGTGTTAATATTGACAGTTGGGATGTGATATTCAAGTGACAGCAGACAATGGTAATTAATAGCACAAATTTTGGAGTGAGATTTGTGAAATTGGAATAATGGCTATTTTGCTTCTGGCTATGTGGTTTTAGGCAAGTGACTTAACTTTTCTGTGTCTCCACTTGCCATCTCTAAGATGGGAATAATAAAAAGTGAAATCATCTGAATGTGCCTTTTGTTCAAAAATTAATTGGATATTTTTAAGTTTATGTAGTTCAATTTCAGTTCCTGCCACTTAGGACTCTTATGAAAATCCAATGTGCTAATTTTTGTAAAATACGTTAGCTGGGTGCAAAACCAAGCATGTTAATTTGAGGCCAGAAAAGCAGTTTCATTACACAGTCAACCCTTGTTTGATCCCTGGCACCCCATATGATCCCCTAAACTCCCCAAGGAGTTATCCCTGAAAATAACACCAGAAATAAATCCTTAGCAGAGCAGGGTATGGCAATTAAAAAAAAAAACACAAAAAACAAAACAGAATAGAAAACATGCATTTTAGATTAAAAGGAATGAGTTAGTAATAGATGGATTGTTGGGCAAATGGCTGTGAATAAATAAAAATATATAAAACATTATGCTGTTAGCTATAGTAAAATTTTTAGAGTTGCTGAGGGCCAAGAGAGATTTATTTGTCTGTTGGTGATCTGGAGGTCATACAGAATGGGGATCAAACCTGAGGTCACATGCTTGACAGGCATGGAATCCAGCCCTTTGAATAATCTCCCCAGGCCATTATCAGAAAGCTGAATATGTTCAGAATATACTCATATTGAGTGAAAGGCAGATAATTTATAACAAGTGAGAGCTTAGTTGTTTAGTTGTTTCTTTTTTGTTTGTTGGTTTGGTTTTTTTTTGGTTGTTTTGGGTCATACCCGGCAGCGCTTAGGGGTCACTCCTGGCTCTACACTCAGAAATTACTAATGGCAGGCTTGGGGGACCATATGGGATGCTGGGATTCGAACCACCATCCTTCTGCATGCAAGGCAAATGCCCTACTTCCATGCTATCTCTCCAGCCCCGCTTAGTTGTTTCTTGTAGCAAACATTAATCTAAGCTCATTCTTCTCAACTAGACTAGTGTGATTTTTTTAACAGCTTTAACTTTATCCAGTGCAGTATGGAATGTATGTAACACTCAATTCACCCACGATTTGTTACTGAATGAACAAACAACTAAATGGATAACTACATTTGTATGTGCCAAGGCATTTTCAGGCCTGACCTGGTCCTGTATCAAATCATCAGAGGCATTTTCCACTTCCAAAAACTTATGAATTTGCTCATTTTTTGGCATCCAAACAAACCAAACCCACTTCCTTCTGAGTGTTAACCTCCAAACACCAGCATCAGATAAAAAGGTCTGGAAACATTGGAGCACCATCTTCCTGAATCCATGCCTCAGGCCCAAACAATGCAAGAAAGATGCCAGAGTTGCAGCCTTCACATCCAAAACTCATTAGAAACTCATTAGAGTTTCTTGATCAGGGAAGACTGGCTCAGGAGAGATCGACCTGAGGGCATCTCTCTCAGAGTTGCCAGACCCACATTTCACTCACAGTGGCTCTCATCCTAAAATTTGCAATCTGCCAAATCTGAAGGATCATGTAGTAAGGGAATAAATATGTATGACAGAGGACAAAAGAGCCCAAACTTACCGGGAGGCAGAGGCAGAAACAAGTTGTGAGTAGCTTCCAAAATCCTGGTCATGAGGTGAAAGATTGCAAACTCAGCAGCACTTCCTTGCCTGTTACTGGGCAAAAATAACAAAACAACACATTACCTGGGACCCGTCTTTCACCCATATTTTTTAACATTTTCTTTATTAATATCTTTATTTAAACACCTTGATTACAAATATGATTGTAGTTGGGTTTCAGTCATGTAAAGAACAGCCCCTTCACCAGTGCAACATTCCCATCATCAATGTCCCAAATCTCCCTCGGACCCACCCTCACCCCCACCTGCATTCTAGACAGGCTTTCTACTTCCCTCATTCATTCTCATTGTTAGGATAGTTCTCAATGTAGTTATTTCTCTAACTGCACTCATCACTCTTTGTGGTGAGCTTCATGTCATGAGCTGGACTTTCAAGCCCTCCTCACTTTTGTCTCTGAGAATTATTGCAAAAATGTCTTTTATTTTTCTTAAAACCCATAGATGAGTGAGACTATTCTGCATCTATCTCTATCCCTCTGGCTTATTTCACTCAGCAAATAGATTCCATGTACATCATGTATAGGAAAATTTCATGACTTCATCTCTCCTGATGGCTGCATAAAATTCCATTGTGCATATGTACCACAGTTTCTTTATCCATTCATCTGTTGAAGGACATCATGGTTGTTTCCAGACTCTGGTTACTGTAAATAGTTATGAATATAGGTGTGAGGAAGGTATTTTTGTATTGCATTTTTTATATTCCTAGGGTATATCCCTAGGAGTTCATCCATATGTTTTTATCATTGGCTCTGTTTGTCACATCCAGCTGGGGCTGTACTCATCACAAAAGGAGATTCCCTACAGAGTGCTTCCTAAAGAGAATGATGCCTGTCAGTTGGATGCCTCACAGTGGGCACATAAATGACAAGTTGTCTTTAGCATCAATTCCCTGCCATGGTGGTAGTGAGTTTACTGGCCCTCCCTCCTCAGTAACCCTATTCCTGGAAGAAGGACACATGGAGTCTGAGGGACAAATAGTTCCCACTACAGAACCCAGAAGGGTAATTGGAGGGAAAGGGATAGTCAGAATTGTTTCACCTGGTCAGTTCCATCACAGCTCTGCCTCAACAAGCACCAACCAGAATTGGATGGAATCTTGGCAAACTAAGATGAGAGAGGAAAAAAAAGAAATACTTGCGTACGGGTGGAAAACCCAGGGATGAAGATTGTGTTTTCTCCAGCTGGTTTCAAGTATCTGGCAAACAAGATCCAGCTAAAAGATAAAGATGGTCCATGAATCTTCATGAACATTCTTTCCTCCTTGGCCCCTACAACTATTCCCCTACAGGTCTGTTAGGCACATTTCAAAGCAGTTGGCATAAAGGCCGTGCTCTGACACAGAACTCGATTTTCTAAGGTCAATTCCAAGGCCCTGGAATCCAAAATGGAAAGACTGAAAGTATATATCAGGGTATAACAGAGTCCCTCTGTCTGTGCAGGCAACTTGCCCTGCCTAGCCCCAGGGTTCACAATAACAGGCCCTCATCCATCAGTGAAGGTCAAGTGAAAGGGTTTGCTCTAAGCTGGCTCTATAGCAAAGGTCAACATTTAAAGGACATGACTGAATGGAGGTTCTGAGCCTGGGCAATAGATTTAAGATGGGTTTCAGTCCAAGGTCTACATTTTAGTTTCATCTGACAGCTGCAGGGCAGTGTGCAGGACTCTGTTAATAGCCATGAATCCACACAATGTATGTTTAGACTCAAGAGAGGAGGCAAACCAGAAAGGGTCTCCACCCAGGGACAGACCACTGATACCTATTCTTATGAAACAAAACACCAGCTTCCCTCTTGCTAAAGTTAGGTAAGGTAATATGAGCAAAATAATCATGTTCTGAAGCAACATCCATGAGTTTGTTTTAGCAAATCCCTTCCCAAGATAGAAGCCGGTGGTAGGATATTTCTGGGCAAAGACTGACAAGGATGGCCTATGTGACCCACTGAGACTGAAAGTCAGGGACACTGAGTTTCCTGAGATAATATATGTCACTTCTGCTCCTATAGTCCCCAGGGTAAAACAGTCTAGTATTAAAACTTCTATGTGATTTACTGCAGGGAAGAATCGTGCTTTAACAAAAACCCTAAATATTTTGGAAGGGGAAACTTATTTTCATGTGTTTTTGAGGGGCCTCCAAGCAGGAACTAGGGGCTGGAGGGATATTTCTAGCAATACATGATCAACTAGGCAATAAGACAGGGTTCTGGCCCCCAGTGGGGCCACCAGCAAAAACTTGGTGGGATTCAGGGAGCCCTGTGGTGTCTCTGGATGGGACTTGGAGCCTTACACTTGCAAGCAATGCACTCTGGTCCTGAGATATCTCTCCAGTCCCTAAAAGATAAAACTTTAAAGAACAGAAATATGGGAGGTAAAGGTGATAAATAATTGTTGTGCAAGGACTAAGAAAGCAAATGAAAGTTATCTATGGAAAGATAAGGAATGCAACGATAAAATCAGAACACTTCACTGCTTTATTGCAAAGCAAATTATTCAAGAAAGTTTTAAACACATGATCGTAAGTAACAATATATATGAATACCACTCTCTTCTAAAGACTGACTCAATCAGGATTTTGTTGAACAGTAAGCTGCATGTCTTGTGAGACAGGGCTCAAACTGGTCCCACAAAACAATAAATACGAATAAAACTCAAATGCTACTACAGATGTTAAAAGATATTTAAAAACAGATTATAATAAACACAACAGTCAGAAAACTTTAAAATTAAACATGAAATTCATTCAGTCATATAAAATGAAGTTCATCATTTGCATGTGATGCAAAAATGTTTGCCAAGGATATAGAGAGTACCAAACAATAATAAATCTTGGGCCTTGGATAACAAAATTGAGATAACGGAGCAATCAGGGGAAAGAAAGGAGATAGAAAAAAGCAAACTACAGATGATTACAGATGACACAGGGACAATAGTGAAAAGCCAGACAATCTAGTGGAGAGGTGCAGTAACTTGTACATTGATATGAACTTTAACACCAAGTTATCTAAACTTTAATAATATATAATTTTTCTTACTAGATCATTTTGTCTTCTGTAAGGAACCCCCTCCCACAATGCCCTATATTAATATCACCTGGATGGTCAGACCCATCCACACCTGGGAGGGGTCTGCTGTCTTGAATAAAGAATGATAAAGGTGTTGGCTGGGGGAAGGGAGAGAAGCAAGGAAGCATGAAGAGCAGCTGAAAGAAGACAGAGCCAGAGAGAGCCAGAGAAGAAGCAGAGAAGTGGCTGCTTGGAAAAGGCTTAGCATAAAAGCCATGTGAGGAGATGCACATGATGGTTAGGGCCATGAAATAAAGCTGGCTGACTCCTATGAAACTTTAACTGACTGCCTGTGAACGTATTCTGCCGCTACTACCCTTCTCCAGACCCGCCAGCAGAAGGGGCTAAAGGCTCCGTGTTGAGAGAGGCCTCACCCTAATACGTGAATTTTAGACATTATATTTTATAATTAAAACAACAGTCTTCCACAAATTTGGAGAAATATTAGAGTTCTTTATCCATCTTTATATTTTAATGCTTTAATTTTTTTGTTAGTATATAATTTCTGAGTTCTAAGCAGGACCCAGCCTCAACTCCACATGCTTTCTGAAAACCGGATATAAACTCAAAATTCAATCCAGTCACATCACTTCTATTTGCACATTTAATTTGGCTACTAGGTAAATGAATTGCCAATCTTATCAGTAAACTCTAATGTAACAAAGGACATTGTATTTATACAAGTGAGCTGGAATCAGGCCTAATTGGGCAGCCGGAGCTAACAAAGAATTGAAGTTCAAGTTGCCTCATGTCTGCCTAATCTTCCATGTACAGAAAACTTGCCTACTATTTAATAAAGTCCTAGAAGATGCCAAGATGAAAAGTGAACATCTGGCAACCATGCTAAAATTCTCCACTAGCCTATGCTTCCTGAGTATAGAATCACTATTTGGAGGAAGCACAATAAACCATGATCCAAACACAAGTCTCTTGGTTGGTTCTTTTGATACCTTTCCTCAAATTATAATGCCCAATATACCAGCTTGAGAACAAGAGACTCCCAAAATCCTGGTGTGAAAACCATGCCATGCCACCTCTTAGAAACCATACCTGGTACCAACAAGGCCAACAACAAAAAGAAAAACTTACCAATTTTGAACTGTAGTCAAAAACCATTTGTTCTATTTTCTTCTTTTCTATGCCCAATAGATGTCGTAACAGATGGTCTTTTAGCTCAGACACCATCTTAAAAAGGATATGGATTACATAAAGTCACATATAGTCACTTACACCTGTAACATTCTTTATTAAAAAAATAAATAAGGGGCTGAAGAAATAGCATGGAGACATGGCCTTGCATGCAGAAGGACGGTGGTTCAAATCCCAGCATTCCATATGGTCCTGAGCCTGCCAGAAGCAATTTCTGAATATAGAGCCAGGAGTAACCCCTGAGCACTGCTGGGTGTGACCCAAAACCCAAAACCAAAAAAGTAAATAAATAAACAAATAAAAGATGGTCCAGGTAAGTGTCTCACATGTGTAAAGCCCTGGATGTGACCTAGAGAATTTGATGGGAGTGGAGAATGGAATAAAAAATTTCTACCAGCACAATACAAAACCCACCATATTACATGTATGTTAACACACAAGAATGTTAACATTCTCCTCAAAAAGAACTACTGCAGTTTCTCCCAAATCTCTATGAAAGGCTAAGGTCAGAGCATTGGAACCTCTGAGGCACTGGAAACACTAAAGTCAGTGGCTGGTGGTCCAAGATGAACCCGAGCACAGTGACAGGAAGGAATGATTTATTCTTTTTCTACTCTATCCTCAGGCTGCCCAGCAAGTGGGTCAGGGGTGTATTTCCAGCCCTACCTGTCTTTTGCTTTCTTCTCTTCACTTTCCTTTCTTCCTTCATCCCTAGATGTCTCTTCCTAGATACCCTTTCATCTAAAGCCTCCCTGGCTAGGAGATCTTGGCACAAATGAACAGCCTTCAGGAACTCTATGTGCCTTCATACATGTACCTAGCTTCTATTTTAACAGACCTGACTATACAGTAGTCTGAGTTAAATTGCCCATGGCCTTCTAGATCAAGGTCTATATTTCAGTTCAGTTTTCTCAATGTGCTAATTGACAAGTTAAAATTTATTCTAGTGAGAGAGTGAGAGAGAAGAAAAATGTTTGCCTTAAAGGCAACAGGGAGGTAAGAGGGAAACTGGAGATTTCTGGTGTCGGGAATTGTGCATTGGTGAAGGGTGTTGTACATTGTATGACTGAAACTCAACCATGAACAAGTTTATATCTGTGGGAAAAAACACTGTATTATGAACAATCTTATAATCACATATTTAAATAATTAAAATGTTTCTTCTGTTTTAAGATATAATACATTTTTATGTTTTCCAATCTTCCTGTAATATTCAAAGATATTAAAGTTAAAATTTCCCATAATTTTACCAACTACATGAAAATATTTTATATTCTTTTTCCCTTATGTACATTCACTCTGTTCCATAATTATTTGAGAAATCACCTAATTTATCATTAAATATTTTATGCCATGCTAGCTCTATGTTTATGCAAGTTCTATAAATGACTTAGCATTTATATTTTCTACAATGTGAGGCTGCTTTTACTTTTATGAGAGCCTATAAAGCCTGTATGCCATGTCCTCATCATTTTTGTCAAACAAGATTCCTAGAAATGGAGTTCATCACATTTGCTTATACTTCTTTGATCTTCCTAGTAGTAAAGCTTCTCCAAAAATAAAGCTTAATTCTGTTTTATCCCCAGCACAGATGGGGATTACTCTTGTTTCAAACATTCTTAATACTATACATTTCTTTACAACGTTGTAGAATTGTGTATTTACTAGAGTATTTTATGTATATATGTGTCTTCTGCCACACAACTAATTTTCAAATGGCAGAAATCCTTTTGTTTCTCAACACTGGGTACACAGAGCCTGCTGGGAGTGGCTGCAAATGTGTGTTTCCACTGAAAGAATGAATGGAAAATGAGATCAATGTGTAAAGCACAGTCTAACTTTTTCCTTGAACCCCGCCTCCCACAACCTTTACCCCACTTACCAGTCCTATGAGCAACCTCTGGTGTTTGTCCTCTTCCTGTAAGAGGGGTGTGAATCGTGGCTCTAAAATTAAAGAATATAAAGACATGTAGAGTGGTTTTCAGAAAATATTCTAGAAGAGAAAGAAATTGGCCAAAGTTTCCCTTCTCTATGTCACTGGGAAAACAGAACCTAGACCTGGGGTGGTTTTATCACTTAGAAGATCTGCAGAGTGAGTGAAATAAGATAGAAACTAAGGTAGAAAGAGAACAAGAGCTACACTTCCCAGTAATAATGGACTCGGGGTTTGACTTCTCCTCTGCATGAAAGCATGAAACCTTCTGTGAGGATACTGCTTCCTGAGGACAGATGACAGGACTAGTGGAAAGATCTCCTGAAGCCCTTTTTCTTGACAACCTGCACAGTTCAGTGACTTTGGAAGCTGCTTAGCTAAGGGGACTGGTCAATGATTATGGCAGATCATACTAACTGGTATAATTTCTAGGGCTAAAGGCCAAGAGGAAGACATGACATGTCAAGTTAAACCTCTGGAAATTCCTCATCATTTCCTCCATGACTGGTGCTGAGACAACATAGCAGATGGATAAGCATTGTATTGTAGGAAAATATCTCCTGGAGCACTCAAGGCACAAGGCTGGTCAAGAGGAGAGAAGCTCTGGTTAGGAACAGGTGAGTTCTCGGGGGGGGGGGGGAAGGGGGGGCATGGTACATGGAAGCCACTTAACCCCATGGAAGAAATCATGCCCAGATTCTCTGTAACTTTCATGATGAAAGCTAAAAAATTCAAAACCTGAGTTTAGCAACTCTGAAGTTCAGAGACTTAAGTCTTAGGCAAACACCCTACTGCTGTGCTATCGCTCTGGAACAATATATGAGTAAGTTTTAAGTAGAGAAGTAACTTGATCTTTTTATTTTTGGTGGTTTTCTCTTCTAGCACTGTGAAGAACCACTACAGGTAATCTAGGTAGAGTAAAGGTAATAAGGACTCATCAAATGAATACATGGAGCAAGTAATACCTAATAATGCATTCTATGACTAGTAAACTAATTGTATGATCTTTTCAGCTGATATGTCCCTCTGACAGAGTGGTGCTTCTTATGACAAAATAGCCTCTTCTAAAATAGTATTGTGTCATTGGGGTAATTGAAATGTGAGGGCGGGGGGGTTGCAGACATATTTCCTGAAGGGTTTTAAACAAGCTATTACTGGCTCCCCCATTAATTTATACTGGAGTGAAACACTTATTTCTGTTGGAAACCTGTTCTATTGTATTCTTCAATGGGGGAAACACCGTATTTGTGCACGTATTAGTCTAAGATGAAAATATTAACTTACTGTTAATATTGTGAAAAATTGTTTCCTCACAAGTTGACTTTTGTTTGTTGCTGATAAATACATTTTAGCATGTTTGTGTTCAAAAAAGAAGAAGAAGAAAAAAAAAAAGCAAGCACGTAAGAGGAAGGTACTATTTCCCTGTAGTGCATCCAGACAGGCTGAGAGGAAATAGAAGCAAGAGTACTGGAGCAACAGGGACTCTATCGGGGAATAGAATGTGTGTAGGCAGCTGAAGCCTCAATATGTTCCATGCTGCAACACCCTACCAAAGTAAGGAGGGACATCTGAAGCCTCACAACCGTGTCCCAGTTTCCTGGGCCAGGTTCCTGTCTGAGTTAGTGGCAGAGTACTTACTGGCTTCTAGTGTAAAATGGCTGTAAACCTCTAGAGATAGAAGCTGGGGCTGATCAACTAGTCCAGGCTGGGACATGTTTCCTATCACGGATTATGGAGGCTGTGTACTTGGCTATGGGATGTAATATGTAGTTACATACCACATAAACATTTTCTGCTGGGATATCCCAATAAGCATCTAAATATTCAGGCCCATAAAACAGAATTGGGATCTAAAGGCAGCCTTTTTAAATGAAAGCTGATCTTATGAGGCATGAGAGTTTATGAGTGAAGGATAGTGTACATTCTATGATTAAAGCCCGACTATGAACATTTCTGAAACCACGATGATTAAATAATTTTTTTAAACTGCAAAAAGCCTTGTTACTGGAATATACTAGTTAGCATTCTCATCCCTCAGTTTTACCCAGCTAATTCCCTCTCCTTTTTAAGACTTAGCTCTCTTGTCAACCCCCTCAGTAGCCTCTTCCAATCTCCTTCTTTCTCCCAACCACCCCACCCCTTAGCCCACCCCCTGCCACTTGGATTAGCAATTATATGTAAGCATCTCTTCCTCACACTCATCTCTTCCTCAGGTGCCAACCACTCTACCAGTCACTAGATATATAATCCCAGTTACTCATATCTTTTCCTGACCCTAGTCCTGAGGAGAGCAATGCATGAAACAAATACATCACTTGCCATGAGCACATGACTAGCATGAGGTCATACTGTGATTGAGTCCAGTTCTGCCTATCCCAAGCCAAAGTTCTCCCCCCGCCCCCATACCTAAATTTTCCTCATGTTTCTCATCTTTGTACTCTTCTGTCCTAGCTTAGAGTAACCAGAATGAGAGGCATGTACAAGGTCCTGGGGTGATAAAGCAGTTGGAGAAAAAGCAGCCAAAGCCACAGAAATAGCAAAAGTACATCTGTGAGCAGAGTCAGGGAGCACATAAATCAACTCGAGGAGGAAAAACAATGAAAGCCAAAAGCCAAAGGGTTGACACCAGGGACTCCTCTAGCAAAGCACATGTAACAGCAGTTAGCCTGCAAGTCCTGCCAAGCCAGACTCAAAAGAATCTAGAGGCCCACTCCAGGAGAAATTGCCTCCATTATGCAATGGCAAATGGTTTTCCTGTTAACCCAGAGGCAGAGAACAATGTTGCAAACACAATGCTGGCTGAACTCCAAAGGCTTTTTTAATAGGTCTTTTCTTACCCAAATTCCTCGCTTCTAGGTTAGAAATCACCCTACAAAAAAATTAGCCAATGTTATTCACACAGGAAGCATTAGTTATTTTGAAGAGGCTATACACTTACACAATTATATAGATATCTTTCATAACAAAAAATAAGAAACAAAACAACCATAAAACCAGTGCAGGAACTATTCTCAGGATGTAGAAAATCTAAGACTATAATCACATTGGCAAAAATCATATGAGACAATTATAAAATCTCAAGAACTCTTTGGGGCAAATGATAATTATCATTTTAGAACAATTGCAGCTCTCAGTTATTGGGAATATTGGAAACAAAAAGGGCACTGGGACTGGAACAGGGCCTATACTTGTAGAACTCTGAATGACTAATCTCTCCAGAAAATGTGTTTTCAAAATAAAAGTAAGTTCACCAGCACATTAACATCTTGGATGACTCAACCTACTGTCCATAACCACCACCCACATGACATGATCAACTAATAAGAGCTTGTTTCCCTCACAAACTATCCCTGGCCATGATTCAGTTTCCTCTCATAAATAAACTTTTCTCACTCAGCACTAAATCCCAGAATGGAGTCTAGATAGATGCACCTGCATCTTAAGCTAGGAGAATTATTTTGTCTGGATATATAAGTGCAAATAAGTGTCTCATGTGAAAAGTCACCAAATCATTGTGAAAGACCACCATCTTACAAATATAATACTCTGTTATTTTTTTTTTACTTACCTCATTGCATTATCAAGAATATTCCTCACATAGGCCATGGACCTTCTTTTTCCTGTTTTCTAGGATTGAGAACATGGCAGAGATGTGAAAGATAAAGATATACTGGGTGATATTCTGCACAACAAGGACATCGTGCAAGTGAGCTAAGAGTTTGAAAAAAATGGGGCTAGAGTAATAGAACAGTAGATAGGGCATTTGCCTTGTATACAGCCAACTTGAGTTCAATCCCTGACATCCTATATGATCCCACAAACACTGCCAAAAGTAATTCCTGAGTGCAGAGCCAGGAGTAAGCCTGAACATTGTTGGTGTATATATCCTTCCAAGTAATTACAACTAATAAGTAAAATATAAGTAACTGTAGAAAAAGTTATAAAACACAAAAATAGAGCTGGAGAGACAATAAAATATGTAGGGTGCTAGTCTTGCAAGAAACTAACTGTGGGCAACACAATACCATATATGGTCTCCTGAGCACTGCCAAGTATGTCCCAAAAATAAAGAAACAAAGCCAAACAAAAACTAAAAATATTTTTAAAGTATATTTTGTTCTAGAAATGTTACTTATAGGAAGTTGTAGGTCAACTGTATACTATGCACAACAATGCTACAGAGATGTAATATATTCTTCACTGAGTTTCTCCAATGCCACAACTTACACAAATAACTATAATATAGTATCAGAAAACCAACACTGGTAAATGAAGACATGGCTCTTTTTATTATATACGTAGATTCATAACTATATCTCACCACAAACAAGATCCAACAACATACCTATCACCCCAAAGATCTCTCATGTTACCCCTTTGCCATATTCACCCTTCTCCTTTTAAACATCTCTAAGAACCATTAGTTAGGGTATACCTAGATTGGGGGTGGGGTGGTACCACACCTGGTAATGCTCAGAACTTACTTCCCTATGCTAAAGAGTTCATTTTTGGCAAGGCTCAGGAGACCGTATGAGTACTGGGAATGAAACCTAGACCAGCTACATGCAAGGCAGAGGCCCTATCCACTGCAGTATTTCTTTAGACATTATATTTTTATAAGCCAATTTTTAACCATCTAATATAAAAACAAATAAAAAAACTGAATATTGATCCTACTCTACTCTACTCTACTGCTTCTTTCTTTGTACTTCCCTTATCTTCTGGGCACTTGAGTTTCCTCCTCAAGAGAATAGAGATTCACCCAACTGAAATCATGTGAAATCATGTGCTCTGGCCCTGAAACAGGAGGGAAAAACACCTATGTTTCACATCAGGTGCTTGCTGCCAATATGCCAATACTATATGTCTGCAAAAGATGTTACAGATATCCAAAGGGTCTTGGCAGAAAAAATGGGTCTCCATCCCATGTCTATTGGGAGACTAGGAGCAATGGGTGTGAATGAACTATCAATTGGGTACAGGACTGCATATGTCAGTCAGTCTGGGACCTAAAGTTTCCATCAGGTCTCACAAACTCCATCTCTACTGCCTGGTTTCTCGCAAAGAACCCACACATTTTCAGAATTTTGATAATGTGAATAGTGTTACAATGAACATAGTTATCCTTTCTGGATTGTGCTTTTGGATCCTTGGGGCATATTCCAAAAATAAGAATATACAAGGAACAAGACAGATGACTAGATAAAAAAGCTGTAATACATACACTCTATGGAATACTAATTGTCCATAAGGAAAGATGAAATTATGCAATTTGTTTTGACATGGATGAATCTGGAAAGCATCATGTTGAATGAACTTAATCAGAGGGAGAGACAGATATAGAATGACCTCTCTCACAAGTGGGATATAAAGAAACTTTGTAAGAGAATGTCAATGGCAAGGAAAAGGATATGAACAGCTATTCAGTAGAAAACCTGCAATGGGGTGAAAGGGATGTTAGGCACAGGAACACTAGGAAAATGTTGGATGGAAAAAGAATCTGCTCTAGAGAGAATCTGCTCTAGAGGTAGGCTGAAGTGGCTGGTGGAGGGGAAACGGGACATTGGTAAAAAGGACTAATGTTGAAACATTAAATGCCTGAAACTATCTTTTTTTGTTTGTTTATTTTGGGGCCACATCCGGTGGCGCTCAGGGGTTACTACTACTTCTGGGCTCAGAAATCCCTCCTAACAGGCTTGGAGGACCATATGGGATGCCAGGGATCAAACCTGGGTCGGCAGCATACAAGGTAAATGCCCTACGTGCTATGCTATCACTCCAGCCCCATGTATGCCTGAAACTTAATAATAAATAACTATAACTCTGTAATGCATAGTGATTAAGCATTTTTAATTAAAGAATAAAGCACAAAAACACATACCTCTTCTGAAATCAGGCTGCACCACTCTCTCTGGACCACACTTCTGCGATAGGGACGGTGTGGTTTAGAATACTTAACATATTCCAGGTTGGAGTTCAGTTTTTCCCAATAACCCTTCAAGCTGTGCATCTGTAAAGACAAAAACATTTGTGTGCTGGATGCCCTGTGGCCCAAACTACCCAAAAAGGCCCCTGGACCCTGTGCTGCAAAGCTGGGCTCACCCTTCAACCTTGGTTCTGATGTGGCATTTCTGGCAAGAGCTTTCTGCCCAGAATAAACAGGAATTCTAAAATAGAGAGGTTCCCACTGCCTCCTCTCAACCCTTTCCTGAGGGAGAATGCCAGGGTTCAATTCACAAAGCCTGTGGGATTTGCTTAGGTTAAGGCGAAATGGAAAACCTATATTAAACACATCAGCTCCTCCCCCAGGGAGCCATCTTTCTGACTAAGCTTGCATATAAATGCCATACTCAGAGAATGTTCACTAGAACTGAGATGTGGAATTGGCTATTTTCCCACTAAGATTTTACTTCCAAAGATTATCTTTCCTCACAAAGTTTAGGAATCAGGAAAGATCAAGTTTCACATTCAGCTGTCAAAACACTACAAAATAGAATTAGTTGGCATCTTAGCCTCTTCTTTTTGAAAAAAAAAAATTAATAGAGTTCATGAGGTTACAGTAGTGTTCAAATGCATGATACCAATATACAAATTTATTACTTCCCCCACAACCACTACCACCAAGGTATCCATACTCTCCATCACTGCCTTTACATCTCTCATAGTTTGGCAATTCATTCTGAATTTCAATGTCAAGGATCTGTCATTGTTCAGGACAATCTCTGTTCTCATTTTGACTCTCTAATCCCACTGATGAATGAGACCATCCTGTGTTTGTCCTGATTTATTCCATTTAACAGTTCCATCCATGCCATAGAAAACTACATGACTTTGTCTTTTCTTAGGGCTCCATAGTATTCCACTGTGTTTATATATGTATATACACATATGTATATATCACAACTTCTTAATCCATTGTTGTTGAATATTTGGGTTGTTTTCATATCTTGGCTACTAGACTAAGTTCTACAATGAACATGAGTTGCTTATCTCCTTTCAAATGAATGGCTTTGTGCTTTGAGAAGAGATGCTGACAGATAGAATCTCTGAGTCCCAGGCATCCCATAGGTCCCCTGGGACTTCTAGGAACGATTTATGAGTGTACTGCCAGGAGTAACTCCCGAGCACCAACAGGTTTGGCCCCCCCCGCCCCCCCCCAAGAAAAAAAGAATCTCTGAGTCATATGGGAGTTCTAGTCTTAAGTGTTTGAGAAATATCCACACTCTAGTCTCATCTTTGGACTTGTGATATAATTACATTAGATTATATAATTAATATATATAATCATATAATTATAAAGCAAGAATGTATCCATTAGTTGATTTTTAAATAAAGTGAAGTACTGATAGTTTTACTTTTTAAAAGATACACAATCAAATCAGGGAAGACAGATTTGTGATACACTTTTCTGCCAAAATAGATACATTTTTAAAATATCTGACAAATACTATGAAGCAAAGTGAGCTCATACCTATGTGTTAACGTACTATTTAAGGGGAAAAAAGACTGTAAATAAAATATGCCTCAATCAGGACAAATTCTCTTGGAACCAAAAATATAATACAGAGGATAAAATGCTTGCATTGCATGCAGTTGACCAGTGTCTGATCCCCAGCACCATATTATGGTCCCATGAGCACAGCCTTGAGCCAAGCGAAGGAAGGAAGGAAGGAAGGAAGGAAGGAAGGAAGGAAGGAAGGAAGGAAGGAAGGAAGGAAGGAAGGAAGGAAGGAAGGAAGGAAGGAAGGAAGGAAGGGAGGGAGGGAGGGAGGGAGGGAGGGAGGGAGGGAGGGAGGGAGGGAGGGAGGGAGGGAGGGAGGTTGGTTGGAAGGGAGGTTGGTTGGAAGGGAGGGAGGAAGGGAGGAAAGAAGGAAGGGAGGGGGCTGGGCGGTGGCGCTAAAAGGTAAGGTGCCTGCCTTGCCTGCGCTAGCCTTGGACGGACCGCGGTTTGATCCCCTGGTGTCCCATATGGTCCCCCAAGCCAGGAGCAACTTCTGAGCACATAGCCAGGAGTAACCCCTGAGCGTTACCGGGTGTGGCCCAAAAACCAAAAAAAAAAAAAAAAAAAAAAAAGAAGGAAGGGAGGAAGGAAGGAAGGAAGGAAGGAAGGAAGGAAGGAAGGAAGGAAGGAAGGAAGGAAGGAAGGAAGGAAGGAAGGAAGGAAGGAAGGAAGGAAGGAAGGAAAGAAGGAAGGAAGGAAGGAAGGAAGGAAGGAAGGAAGGAAGGAAGGAAGGAAGGAAGGAAGGAAGGAAGGAAGGAAGGAAGGAAAGGGGAGGTGGAGAGGGGAGGAAGGGAGAGAGAGGGGGAAAAAGGGGGGAGAAAGAAAGAAGGATGGAAGCTCTTAGTAGCTACACCATCAAAATTCTTTCTATACTACACCATAGTATCACTCCATCATAATTCTTTCTGAAATCACAGTCATAATTAAACATGAATTTGAAGTATCAGTAAATTATATAATACTACTTTGCTGTTTTAGAAACCTGTAAGGATGTAGTCCTACTGACAACTGCCAGTAAACAAATTGTGTTGTGGCGACATCTAGTGGTCATTTAGCTGAGAGTTAATCTGCCTTGTCACAGGATCCCTGCCAGGTCAGTCCATCAGACTCTGAGGAGGAAGGGTGGACCTGTAACTTTTTCCTTGTCTCTTCCTCTCAAACCTAATGTCATCTTCCTGTCAGCACCCCTCATACACCAACACTAGCTCCTAAAATATTATTTTCTATAAATTGCCTTAGTTTTTAATTCATTTTCGAAAAATGTCCTTATGCCCTTTCGTCAACTGAGAATAAAGAGATAAAACGGTTGATGAATGGTCTTCCAGGGGCTCCAGCACCCACTGACTGTGTGTATTGGTATGTGTGTTCATTTGAGTACCTCCTGAGAAGATCTAAAGCTGTACCTGATTTTCAAGGGAATCCAGAACCCAAAATAGTTCAAAATTGATGAGTTAGGAGAAATATCTAGACTTTCTTGTAGATAATAAGATAGACCACATTTAATAAGAAATTTGACTAGCCAACCAGAAATATTACCATATGAACATTTAGGCCTTTTAAAGAGGTAACCAGTCTATTATATGCTATTGAAAGGGTATAGAGGAAAACATTGATAGGCCTGTGCCACCATTTGCTACCTAACTGTTAAAGTTTTAGTAGATGATAAAAACTCACAGAGATCACTACAAACAGGAAAGTCTATTCTAAACCCCAAGAAACATATGAAGCCTAAAGGATGATGGTGGATTTGAGTAAGTGAGACAGAAACAGAAATGGAAAGAAGGGATGTTCCAGGTGAGAGCAAGGAACAAACTATGGATTGAGGGTATAGCTTAGAGTCACAGTATCAAAGTGAGAGAACAAACTTTGTTGAAGAAATTTTCCTCTATAATGTAATTCCTAATCCTTGAGAACCTCTTGGGTTTTGTATCTTGGAGATTTTATTGATGTGGTATGTGACCTGGGCTACATAAATCCCATCAGCTCTCCAGTGATCCTCATATCCAACCAGGGCTTTTGCTTGAGCATGAACAGGTAATTCCAGTTTCTACTCTAGCCCCAAAATTTGTTCCTCAGTTGACACATTTGGTTTACAGGCAAGTGAGGAACCTGCTATATGAAGATCTGTGATTGTAGTGTTGAGTAGCAGGTCAAAGAGAAAATGAGAGTCAGACTCTTCCATTCCAAGTTAACAGTGAATGGTGTGCTCACTAGTCCAGAGTGTAGAAGAAATTCATAGATTAAAATTTTTAGATGCTATTACACAGCCAGGGGACAGAAGCTACATATCACTTACTAAAAACCAACCTGGGTAAACAAAAATCTATTCTTCTCAGTCAACTATGAATCTTGGATGTTTAGAACTTGGGATGACACCAGCAATACACAATGAAGTCTCATGAGCCTGAGAAGCAAATCACCAGGCTACTTGGAAAGAGTTCAAAATTCTTTAAAAAAAATGGGACTGAAGTGATAGCACAGTGGGTAGGGAGTTTGCTTTGCTTGCAGCCAACTTAAGTTCAATCCCTGACATCCCATATGGTCCCTTGAGCCTGACAGGAGCTATTTCTGACTGTAGAGCCAGGAATAACCCAAATGCTGCTGGGTGTGAAAAAAGAAATAAAAACAAAAACAAAGTGTATACACATACATACACACACACACACACACACACACAAACAGACAGACACACAAACTCACTCACTTTATAAAACAATAGCCAGCTAGAACTAGTGTTGGGGGTTTTATGTTAAGGAATATAAGTCAGAAAAAGAAAAATAATAAGGAAATAATTGAAAAGTACTTTGAAGGAATAGCAAAAGACATTTATTTCACCTTAATGTTCCAGAAGTAGTTCAGAAACAAAGAGCAAATACTAAGTACTATAGCAAAAGACATCCCATAGCTTTCATCACTGAGGAAATTACAAGGCCTATACCAAGAACTGTGGCTAAAGATCAAATACACATTTAATCTCTATATGTACAAATGCCCAACTGGGCTTCGGAAAATCCACTAGTGATCCTTCCTCAGCCTCCTTCTAGGTTCCAGTGTCATCGCTGTTCATCAGCCCTTTGGGGCCAGCCAGTTTTGTGTCAGGGAGGGAATAGGGAACCTCACACCTTGATCCCTTCCACCAAATGCAAATGGGGCTGTCTTTTGTAGTTTTTTCCCTGCCTCCTTCTGGATCCCAGAGCCATTGCTGAATCTTTGCTTCTTGGGGACAGGGAGGCCCCTATCCCAATCCCCTCTACCATGCTTAAACAAGGTCTCCTTCCCAGCCTTCCCCCAGCTTCCTTCTGGGCTCCACTGCCTTTACTGAAATCCCATTCCTTTCCATCAGACCTCCTTTTCCCACAAAGGACTATAAAATTGAACTCATTTCAACTTATATCATAGACTTCCTGGTAGATTGGATCTAGCACTTTTTTCAACACCCTGATACTCCAGCACTCCAAACCACTAAATACAAAGACCAATGGGGAAGCTAGAGTCCACTACCCAGCAAAACTCTCGTTTACATGGGACGGAGGATAAAAAACATTCTCAGACAAAAAAGAACTCGCAATATTTGCGCTAACCAAACTGACCCTAAATGAACAGTTACTCAAAGATCAATTACACAAACAAATTCCCAATTGTAACAACAACCCTACACAATATAATGGCACAATAGCCCTTCCTGTTAATAGTGCCCTTAAATGTTAATGGATTAAGCTCTCCCATCAAGAATAATTACAGCTATTTAGATTGAGCAGGTGTCCAACCAACTGCTCTTTATAGCTGTCTATAATGTTCTAATGCTTTTACCCACAGAAACGGGTACAGAATGTGTATGGAAGCCAGGGATTATCACTGTAGTGCTGACTATAAGTAGTTTTACTGTCTTAATTATACTATGTCTATAATAATTCCTTGATCTTTTGTCCATAATGATACTTGGAGATATAGATTGGTCATGACAGTTCCACATTGCAATGCTATACTATATAAAACTCAGAAGACAGGGCTCATTATGATAATATCACAGTAAAATTCTACTCTATTTATTTTCTACTCAATTATGCCTGCTAATACAATTTAATGCTTATGTCCACAATAGCAATGGAATATGCAACTGCATGCCATGAACTCCTGTTACAGAGCTCATTCATTGAATATGTTATTGTAATCTGTTTTCAATTGTAGGTAGTTTACCATTATAGCAGAATGCTCATAATTTTAGATTGCTTTTATGAAAGAAAACTGGATGCTCAAGATCCATGAGATGATATTTCATGGTATAGACTCCTCTTATAGTGCTCATTACCATTACTCATTATCACTTAGTTTTCTATTTTTGTTTTGTTTTGTTTCTTTGGGTCACACCCAGCAGCACTCAGGGGTTACTCCTGGCTCTACACTCAGAAATCGCTCCTGGCAGGCTCAGGGGACTATACGGGATGCCGGGATTCGAACCACTGTCCTTCTGCATGCAAAGCAAATGCCTTACTGTTGTGCTATCTCTCCGGCCTCTATCACTTAGTTTTCTAAACTTGAAAATTATGATTGTTTTTAAAAATGCTCTATACACAATCTAACCCATTTAATCTTTCTTCAGTAAAGTTTGCTCTCACCAATCATGACTGACCTTGAAAATGGAAAACCTTTACATCTGACTTGCCGGCTTTCTATTTTTTAAACATTCTGTCCCATTTCACCTGGGTCAGCTTGTAAACTGTAACCCATGAATCGATCCTCAGTGTCTATGTGTGCACTAGTGTATGTGTTGGCCACTTCAATGGCTGTCTAATGTCTGTCTACATTGTACACTGTCCTTCCCTGTTATATATAACCCCTCCTTCCTCCCTTTGTTTACCACCTTACAAATTCTTTTCTAGCCCTTCACTCTCTCACCTCCCCATCTGTTATTTCCCCCCATTTAACCCTTTTTAAACTCAGTTCTTAACCCCTCAGGAAGCAGAACATTCTCTCCACCCCAGCCAGCTGCCAATCAGCTCCCAAAACTGAAAAGATAGATTCTCAGCCTGAGAAGCTACTGCTTCTGCCACTACTGCTGATTTGCTCTAGTTGGCCTCTTTTCCTCCACCTCTCTTCACTGTGGAGTGTTGTTCACTAACAGATTTGGTTTCTGAGAAGCTAGCAGCTCGAGGATATTTCCTGATATGTGACTCTTGGTAGCCTTTTAGACTCCACACAGGCTGAAACTGTGCTCCGGATTTTATTCTCCACCCCACCCCAGACTATTTCAAAAGACTTAAAGGGAACATGTATATCTCCTTTGAATATTTCATTAAATATATTTCCTTAAAAGCTATAAGCCTTACTGTCTATCTTCTTTTTTAAAAAAAACTTTATTTATTGATTGATTAGTTGTTGGGCCACACCCAGAACCACTCAAAGGTCACTCCTGGCTCTGCACTCAGAAATCAACCCTACCAGGTTGGGGAACCATATGGGTGCTGGGAATCGAATCGGGTCCCTCCCAGGTCAGCCGCATACAAGGCAAATGCCCTACCGTTGTGCTATCTCTCTGGCCCCAGCTACTGTCTATCTTCTTATGTGGTGGCAATTTCCTCCATTTGTTTGGATCTATTTAGTAGGGAATTCTAGTAGATAAGTTTCTCTAGTGTTCTGAGTTCATGTTAGAACCAGGTTATAGGGATTGTTTAGCTTGTTACTTTTACCCCCATATGCACCAGTAGTACCATGTGGCATTGTTCTTTTTTGGCATAGGCACATTAAAATGGGGAAATCTTATGTGTGCAAACAAGTTCTTACCTAATAGAGAAAGGAACTCATAAATTTTATATTGCAGTGGGGTGTTAAACTCTGAACATTTGCCATAGTGACTTGGCTTATGATTCATAAGATCTGACATTGACTATTCACCCCTGAACCTTGGACCCCATCTATGGTAATAGCACAGTTTTCTACACCAGCACCAGAAATTGAACTTCTACCAGAGAAGGCCCTACTGCTGACTTACTCCAGAGGGATTCATATAGCACCCTAATAACTTGGTAGCAAACAACAACCACCTTCTTTCAGGACAGGGTTCTCTGCATTGCCACCTAATGGTGAGATGAAATCAGAAGACACTGTGTGTCAACTGATTTCAATATAGAATCTGTACAGAAACTATGTAAACTTGATAGCAACAACCATGATTGTGAAGAGCTTTTACTGGGACCACAAAGAAAGACTTTGGGGTTGGATAACTTAGAATGACTGGAGTCTAGAATTAGTCTTATGCCAGGATACTTCATGGGTAAAGTCTCCCTGTTTTTAGGCCAAAGGTTTTTCCTTTTTATTTTCCCCATATTTTGCTGTGCCTATACAAACAACAACTGCCACACACACCATTTTATTGTATTTTTATCTCTTATTTTAAAAAAAAAGAGCTTACTAAACCTTCTGCTATTGTATTAATGACTTTATTGGAGATACAATAATTTTCACAAATACACTTGCTACTAAACTTTTCTTCTTTCTTTTTTCTTTCTTTCATTTTAATTTTTAGTTTTTCTTTCTATTTTCATTCTATTTTTTCAATAACTTTGCTTTTCCTTATCTTGAAAGAAATGTATTATGATCAGTTATGTCAACTATGTGATGCATTTTCTTTAAATTAAAAAAATGTTTTTTAAAAATCTACTAGTATTTCCCACATATCCAGTAATGTTGGTTATATGTCAAATGTTAACTGAAATTTCCTGGAATACTATATTCTTATCAAGCAAACATTGATAAGAATTTTTTGTTTGTGCGTTTTTGGGCCATCCCCGATGACGCTTGGGGGTTACTCCTGGATAAGCACTCAGAAATCGCTCCTGGCTTCAGAGACCATACCCACATGGTATGGATGCTGGGGGATTGAACTACAGTTTGTACTAGGCAGATGTCCTATCGCTTGTGCCACTGCTCCATGACACTGTGTTTGTACTGGGACTCAGCTCCTAAGTGATGATGGTTGTTTATGAGTAGAAAAGATCAAAAATGAAAGTGTCTGGCATTTTATTAAGCAAATAGGTAGATGCCTGTTCTGCCCAATAAAAAGTATTTTATACTATCTTAAAAATAAAGTTGCAGATTAAACACAACTATCTAAATTAAGAACAAGCTAGGCTTCGACTGCATTTTCCCCATGGCTCAGGCTCCTAAGAATAAGGAATAAGTTGGTTAAATAAAAGGCTTCTTAACTGATAAAATATAAACTTAAATTTTCTGACACATAAAAATACTTTGAGAAAAACACTTTCTCTACCTGCATTATGTTCATTCAATGCTATTATATTCAAATTACTTATGTCCTGTAAGTTTTAATTCTCTATGCTTCCTATGGCATATTCTCTTGGTCACTTAACCTTAAGGGAATTAAAACAATGTATAAAAATATTCATCGCAACATTATTAGCAAAAATATTTTTAATATTATCTTTATTTAAGCACCTTGACTACAAACATGACTGTAGTTGGGGTTCAGTCATAAAGAGAAAACAAAAAATATTTTTAATGTGGCTGGAGACCAAATAACTGTTAGAAAAAGAGAAGTATGATTCAGGATATAAGTCCCAGCCTATTAGCAGTAGCCATATGTGGCGAGGTGGTTTTTAAAGAAAAAGTGAAGGCCAGAAAGATACTTTGAAGTCATAAAAAAATCACAATTTTAAAAAAGAGATCATAATTATCAAGTTAATATGACAAAAAATGCTTATAGTTTATCATCTTTAGTAATAACTCTGAACTGATATTATTAGTATTAGATAAAATATGTATGACCTATATGCAAAGGACAAGAATATGTGAAGGAAATAGGTGATCTATTAGGAATTTTAGCACTGTGAAGATAGATTGTTTGAAGATTATAAATATCTTGTCTTGTATGCAATTGGCCACAGTTTCTATCCCTGGCACCACTTGCAGTTTCTCCAGCATCACTTCCAGGTAAAATGACACCCTTCTTAACCTTCCCCCAAAGTAAGATTTTCTTCATTGGCATTTAATTTCTACAATAAAGACATATTGGGTTTTTAGGACTAGGATAGGTACAGAAACATTAAAGTGAAATAAAAATGAAAGTTTCTCTTCAAAAGAGCCTTTAAAGTGATTGATGAACCCATTTCTTTTCTCTGGTCCTCTTGCCTTGGTAGCTTCACAGTGTTCTTGCTGTCTGCCTAGAACTTTATCTGTACTTCCTTTGGGGCCCCCTCTTGGGCCCAAAAGCCAGAGCCACTAGTCCTGCCCCTACCAGCTCTCTCATTCCCAGAGCATCTCTGACCTCAAACACCCACGCCTCTCTTGCAGCTGCCCAGGCCTGCCCTGCCCATGGAGGATCCAAAAGAACCAAATGTAAATAAAAGGCAGCAGCACACTGAGCAGCCTGCTGCCAAAAGCTGAGATTTCCCACTGCACACCAAGCTATAATTAATAAGCAGTTGTGCCAAGAACAACAAAAGTGCCTAAAGGAAACAGTGCTTTTAAAAAATTTCCCATCTTTGGGAGTTGTCTCGAACACTCTTGGTCCCAAAGTATAGCAAGGAGAAGGAAAGAAACTGATTGGAGGAGAAGAAACACAAATATTAAAGCATGGGGTCCACAGGCCAAATAATCTCAGGTGCATTGGTAGTGTTTAAAAAAAAGGACATAACTAAATATCCAAGTCAAAGGCAACAACAATAGACTCAAGAGATCCAAACTTTAATAACAAACTTAAAATGTGCCTGCTATACTGGCAGGCTAGGGGGTAGGGGGTGGTATGGGATACACTTGAGGAATATTAATGGAGGGAGGTCAACACTGGTGATGGGATTGACCCTGATTCATTATATATCTGAAACCCAACTATGAAGAACTTTGTAAATCACAATGATTTCAATAAAATAAAAAATTTAAATATCCCATTTTTTAACTATAAGCATAGTCTTTTCTACTCGCTCAAGCCCACCCCATTCTGCCCAGAGTCCCCAGAATCTCAAATGACACCAGCAAACCAAAAAAAAACTCTAATAGATACGGCTCAGGGGCCCGAAGGAAGGTGTGAAACCCGGACTGAGTTCCCACAGAGCCCACACGGTTCACTCTAAAGACACAAAAGCTCTTCTCAGAACCAGAAGGAAATGAGATAATCCCAGTCTAGGTCACATAATGGTTTTGAAATGTTCTTTGTATCTATGTGTGTGTTTTGAGGGGGAGACAGCATACTTAAAATAAAAAACAGCTGTGAGATCATCTCCCTCAATGTCAATGGACTAAATTCACCAATTAAAAGACACAGAGTGGCAAAATGGGTCAAAAAGATGAATCCAGGGCCTGGAGAGATAGCACAGCGGCGTTTGCCTTGCAAACGGCCAATTCAGGACCAAAGGTGGTTGGTTCGAATCCCGGTGTCCCATATGGTCCCCCGTGCCTGCCAAGAGCTATTTCTGAGCAGACAGCCAGGAGTAATCCCTGAGCAATGCCGGGTGTGACCCAAAAACCAAAAAAAAAAAAAAAAAAAGATGAATCCAGCCTTCTGCTGCCTACAAGAAACACACCTGAATAGTCAGAACAAACATAGACTCAAAATCAAAAGCTGGATAAAAATCATCCAATCAAACAACACCCTTAAAAAAGCTGGGATACACACAACACCTTTACAAAAGCTGGGATAGGGGCCGGGCGGTGGCGCTGAAGGTAAGGTGCCTGCCTTGCCTGCGCTAGCCTTGGACAGACCGCGGTTCCATCCCCCGGTGTCCCATATGGTCCCCCAAGCCAGGAGCAACTTCTGAGCACATAGCCAGGAGTAACCCCTGAGCGTTACCGGGTGTGGCCCAAAAACCAAAAAAAAAAAAAGCTGGGATAGCCATATTAATATCTGATGACACCAACTTTATACTCAGAAAAGTTGTAAGGAACAAAGATGGACACTATGTACTAATCAAGGGATATGTGCAACAGGAAGAAATCAGACTATTAAACATATATGTACCCAATGAGAGACGAGCAAATTATCTAATACAATTACTGACAAATCTGAACGAAGACATCAATAATAACACAATAATTGTGGGAGACCTCAACACGGCCCTGTCAACATTTGATAGGTCTACCAGACTGAAACCCAACAAAAACATACTAGCCCTGAAAAGAGTAATGGAAGAAAGAGGACTAGTAGATATATATAGGACACTCCACCCCCAAAAACCTGGATACACATTCTTCTCCAATGTACATGGGTCATTATCCAGGATAGACTACGTGCTGACACATAAAACATACCTTCATAAAATCAAGAGGATAGAAATCTTGCAAGCTACCTTTGCTAATCACAAGGCTCTGAAATTAGATGTGAACTACAAAGGCACACAGAAGAAAAACTTTAACAATTGGAAATTAAACAGCCTGCTACTGAACAACCAGTGGGTCCGAGAGGAAATCAAAGCTTTCCTGAAAACAAATGATAATGAAGACACAAACTGCCAGAATCTATGGGACACAGCAAAAGCAGTCCTGAGAGGTAAGCACGCATCACGAAGGAAGAAGGGGCATACCTGAATAACCTAATGACACAGCTCATAAAATTAGAAAATGACCAACAAAAGGAACCAAAAATAGGGAGACAGAGGGAAATAACAAAACTGAAAGCAGAAATCAATGAAGTGGAAAACCAAAAAACAATCCAAAAGATAAACGAAAGCAGAAGTTGGTTCTTTGAAAAAATAAACAAGATTGATAGACCATTGGCAAAACTCACAAAGAAGAGAGAGAAACCTGATAACCCATATTAGAAATGAAAAGGGGGAGATCACGACAGATATATCAGAGATCCAAAGGGTAATCAGAGAATACTTTGAGAAAGTTTATGCTACTAAACATGAGAACCTAGAACAAATGAATAAATTCTTGGACACTTATAACCTTCCACAGTTAAGTAAGGAGGATGTAGCATATATAAATACCCCCATCACTATTGAGGAAATTGAAACTGTAATCAAACATCTTCCCAAAAAGAAAAGCCCAGGCCCAGATGGATTTACTAATGAATTCTTTCAAACCTTTCAAGAGGAACTACTACCAATCCTAGCCAGGCTCTTCCATGAAATTAAAAACGGGAACACTCCCAAACAGCTTTTATGAAGCCAACATCACCTTGATACCTAAACCAGACAGAAATGCTGTCAAAAAAGAAAATTACAGACCAATATCCCTGATGAATGCAGATGCAAATATCTTCAAAAAAACCCTGGCAAATAGGATCCAATGCATCATCAAGAAGATCATACACTACAACCAAGTAGGTTTCATCCCAGGAATGCAAGGATGGTTTAACATATGTAAATATTTCAACATCATATACAATATCAACAACAAGAAAAATAAAAATCACATGATCATATCAATAGATGCAGAGAAAGCATTTGATAAGGTCCAACACCCATTCTTGATCCAAACTCTCATCAAGATGGGAATGAAAAGAACCTTTCTCAATCTAGTTAAAGCCATCTACCACAAGCCAATGGCAAATATTATCCTCAATGGAGAAAAACTAAAAGCCTTTCCTCTAAATTCTGGTACAAGACAAGGCTGTCCGCTCTCATTCCTCTTCAACATAATACTGGAATTTCTTGCTATAGTGATCAGGCAAGAAAAAAATAGCAAGGGAATCCAGATAGGAAAGGAAGAAGTCAAGCTCTCACTGTTTACAGATGACATGATACTCTACTTAGAAAACTCTAAAGACTACCAAAAAGCGTCTAGAAACAATAGACACATATAGCAAGGTGGCAGGCTACAAAATTAACACACAGAAATCAATGGCCTTTTTATACACCAATAATGATAGGGAAGAGAAGGAAGTCAAGAAAGCAATCCCATTAACATTAGTGCCACACAAACTCAAATATCTTGGAGTCAACTTGACCAAAGACGTGAAGGATCTATACAAAGAAAACTATAAAGCCCTGCTCCAGGAAATGAGAGGACACACAGAAATGGAAACACATACCCTGCTCTTAGATTGGCAGGATTAACATAATCAAAATGGCAATACTCCCCAAAGCATTGTACAGATTTAATGCGATCCCTCTAAAGATACCCATGACATTCTTCAAAGAAGTGGATCAAACACTTATGAAGTTCATCTGGAACAATAAACACCCTCGAATAGCTAAAGCACTCCTAGGGAAAAGAAAAACGAGAGGCATTACTTTCCCCAATTTTAAACTGTACTAAAAGCAATAGTTATCAAAACAGCATGGTATTGGAATAAAGACAGACCCTCAGATCAGTGGAATAGGCTTGAGTTATCAGACAATGTTCCCCAAATATACAATCACCTAATTTTTGACAAAGGAGCAAGAAATCCTAAATGGAGCAAAGAAAGCCTCTTCAACAAGTGGTGCTGGCAGAACTGGTTAGCCACTTGCAAAAAAGCGAACATAGACCCCCAGTTAATACCATGTACGAAGGTAAAATCCAAATGGAATAAAGACCTTGATATCAGACCTGATACCATAAGGTATATAGAACAACACGTATATAAAACGCTCCATGACATTGAGACTAAAGGCATCTTCAAGGAGGAAACTGCACTTTCCAAACAAGTGGAAGCGGAGATCAACAGATGGGAATACATTAAGCTGAGAAGCTTCTGCACCTCAAAGAAAATAACGCCCAGGATACAAGAGCCACCCACTGAGTGGTAGAAACTATTCACCCAATACCCATCAGAGAAGGGGCTAATATCCAAAATATACAGGGCACTGACAGAACTTTACAAGAAAAAAACATCTAATCCCATCAAAAAAGGAGAAAAAATGAACAGACACTTTGATAAAAAAAAAAAAAAAAAGAAATACAAATGGCCAAAAAGCACATGAAAAAATGCTCCTCATCACTGATCATCAGGGAGATGCAAATCAAAACAATGATGAGATACCATCTCACACCACAGAGTTGGCACACATCACATAGAAAGAGAACAATCAGTGCTGGCGAGGATGTGGAGAAAAAGGAACTCTTATCCACTGCTGATGGGAATGCCATCTAGTCCAACCTCTATGGAAGGTGATATGGAGATTCCTCCAAGAACTGGAAATTGAGCTCCCATTCGACCCAGCTCTTCCACTCCTAGGGATATACCCTAGGAATACAAGAATACAATACAAAAACCCCTTCCTCACACCTATATTTATTGCAGCACTATTCACAATAGCCAGGCTCTGGAATCAACCAAGATGTCCTTCAGCAGACGAATGGCTAAAGAAACTGTGGTACATATACACAATGGAATATTATGCAGCTGTCAGGAGAGATGAAGCCATGAAATTTTCCTATACATGGATGTACATGGAATCTATCATGCTGAGTAAAATAAGTCAGAGGGAGAGAGAGAGAGACGCAGAATAGTCTCATTCATCTATGGGTTTTAAGAAAAGTAAAAGTCATTTTTGCAACAATCTTCAGAGACAATGAGAAGAGGGCTGGAACTTCTAGCTCACTTCATGAAGCTCACCACAAAGAGTGGTGAGTGCAGTTATAGAAATAACTACACAGAGAACTACCATAATCATGTGAATGAATGAGGAAACTGGACAGCCTATCTAGAGTACAGGCGGGGTCAGGTGGGGAGGAAGGAGATTTGGGACATTGGTGGTGGGAATGTTGCACTGGTGAAGGGGGTGTTCTTTATATGACTGAAACCTAATAACAATCATATTTGTAATCAAGATGTTTAAATAAAGAAAAAAAATAGCTGTGAGGCCTTGAAAAATAATTGATAGGACTCTAGTCTGGAACAGCCTGGGACACAGAGCATGTTCCACAAGAGCCTGTTCTAGTTGGTTCACCCTGAGCCCTGTCATTTTGGCTTCATAAAATGTCCCTCTTTAAAGAGCATTCCTAAGAATTGTCTTAATATCATCCTCAGTCACTACCCAGCCAATTAGGAAGGATTTTCTAGAGCGTCAACTCTAGCCCTATTCTTACCTTCCCCAAGAGTCTTTTCTGAAACCACCATAACACTCAGGGGGCACCCAGATTTCCCTTGGCTGAGTGCAGTAGTCAGCAAGGAGCCCATTCCTGCCCAGTTTGTTGTCTCTCACTGGAAGGAACTTACCTTTATAAGAGGCAATGCAATCTCATCTGTCATATAAGTTATTCCAGGAATTTCCTATGGAGAAAAATATACATACAACTGTTGAGTATCTTAACTGCCACCGTTTCTAAACTTCAGGAAGTTTTTTTTTTTTTTTCACGGAAGCAGAAAACAGCTTGATGTGACCCAGCATCCACTTTGTTTTAAAAAATTTAGTTGAATTATATAATATTTAAATACAGTGGAGGTGAGGGTTAGAAACCCCATTCCATGGTAGAAAACTTGCCACAAAGAGCAGGGGAGTGCAGTTATGGCAGAGAAGGGGCCACAATGACCATCATAATTGGAAAGTATCATTCTAGACAAGAACTGGGTGCTTAAAGGAGATAAAGTTATATGAGTGATACCTCTTTAGTAACATTATTTATTGCAAAGCACAATGCCTAAAAGAAAAAAGGAAAAAAGAAGTGAGGGTGGGTGTGGAGAGAGAGAGATAGACAGAGAGACAGAGACAGAGAGAGAGACAGAGACAGAAACAGAGAGACAGAGACAGAGAGAGACAGAGACAGAGAGAAAGATGGGGGGAAATGTCTGCTCAGAGGTATGCAGGACAGAATATTAGTGGTGGAAAATGTGCACTGGTTTGGGGCCACACCCATTGACGCTCAGGGGTTACTCCTGGCTATGCGCTCAGAAATTACTCCTGGCTTGGGGGACCATATGGGACTCCAGGGGATCGAACCATGGTCTATCCTAGGCTAGCGCTTGCAAGGCAGACACCTTACCTCTAGCGCCACCGCGCCGGTTCCTAAAGTTTTTTATTTGTTTGTTTTTTATGAAATATAGGGACAAGTAGCAGGTAGGGTGCTTGCCTTGCAGGCAGCAGACCCAAGTTCAATCCACAGCTCCCCATATGGTCCCCCAAGCACCAGCAGGAGTGATTCCTGAATGAAGTCAGGAGTTACCCTTGAGCACTTGCCAGGATTGCACTCAAAATTTTAAAAAATAAAAAAACATAAAAAATGATCTATAAATTTATTCAGGATTAGGTTTTATGCCTACAATGCTCTAACACCAGTCCCTTCACCAGTGTCCACTTCCCTTTTAGGCACTGTGGTTTACAATATTGTTACTGATAGGGTATTACTATCAGTAATACCAGTCCTCTTCCAGAGTGACCATTTTGATCTATCTTTTCATAGTGGTTCCTTTCATAACCTATTAACTTCCACCTTCCCAGTGGCAAGATTCCTACTAAGGACCAATTCTCCTGGTTTTTACTTCTATTTCCATTCATATCAGTTATTCCTCTCCTATGTTTCTTTGTGTCATACATATGAGTGAAATCATTGTATGCCCATCACTTTAAACAAGAAGCTGGGACCAGAGAGATAGTACAGCAGGTGGGCACTTGAACTTGCAGGTTTGAGCCCCAGCTTCCTACAGGCTCCTCCAAGCACTGCCATGCAACATCCCTAAGCAAAAAATCAGGAGTAAGTCCTAAGCATATTTGGGTGTGAACTAGTAACTAAAATAACAAAAACAAACAAATAAATAGAGACTGCTCAAAGGGCCAGGCACATGCTTTGCATTAGGGAGACCTGAATCTGGTCCCTGAGCACTACCATGAGCAACATCAATCATGCCTGAGAGCAACCCTAGGCATCACACCATAGTCTTTTGAAAAGAATACAAAGAATAAACCTACCATTGGGCCAGAGAGATAGCAGAAAGGTAGGGTGTTTACCTTCCATGCAAAAGGATGGTGGTTTGAATCCAGGTGTCCCATATGGTCCCCTGAGTCTGCCAGGAGCAGATCTGAGCATAGAGCCATAAGCCATAGAGCCCCTGAGAGCTGCTGGGTGTGACCCCCCAAAAAATAAAATAAAATAATAAAAATAAACCTATCATGGAAAAGAACAGAGCAAATACATATTGTGACTATGTTTCACATAGATGGCCTGTTTCTATATTCCTTCCTCCCTCCTCCTCTTCTCTTGCAATGAAAGATATTACAGTTGGCCCCAGCCCCATTAGAAGGAACCAAGATTGGGGCCGGCGAGGTGGCGCTAGAGGTAAGGTGTCTGCCTTGCAAGCGCTAGCCAAGGAAGGACCGCGGTTCGATTCCCCCGGCGTCCCATATGGTCCCCCCAAGCCAGGGGCAATTTCTGAGCGCTTAGCCAGGAGTAACCCCTGAGCATCAAACGGGTGTGGCCCGAAAAACCAAAAAAAAAAAAAAAAAAAAAAAAGAAGAAGGAACCAAGATTAATAGGTTTTCTGTATGGCTTTAGGGAAAAAATTGCCTCCAAGTTTCCAGAGATGAGAGAGTATCATAAGGAGTTAAAACAGGAGAGGCATTAAGGGATTAAGGCACTTGCCTTGCACACAGCCAACTCATGTGCAATCCCTGCACTACTTATGGTCCACTGAAAGATCCATAGGTGCAGAAAACTCCTCAAACCCACCCAGAGAGATTTTAAGCAGTACTGCCACTTGGCAAAGGCTAAAGAATTTTAATCCGTTGAACTGAAATAGTTTTGTAAATTTTGGTGCCAAAAAAAATTAAGATATAGTTACTTTGGATTAGGAGTATATTCTCTTTTTGGGGAGATGGGGTTTGAGTCATGCCCAACAGTGCTCAGGAATCACTCCTGGCAGGCTTAGGGAAC
Source organism: Suncus etruscus (assembly GCF_024139225.1). NCBI lineage: Eukaryota > Metazoa > Chordata > Mammalia > Eulipotyphla > Soricidae > Suncus > Suncus etruscus. The sequence continues at coordinate 111,506,823 of NC_064848.1, read as the reverse complement.
CATATGGGATGCTGAGATTTGAACCACCATCATCCTGGATCAGCTGCATACAAGGCAGATGCCCTACCACTATGCTATCTCTTCAGCCTTGGATTAGGAATATATTATTACACAATAAATAAGCATTTGTTTGTTGTTGTTGTTTTAGTTTGGATTTTTTTTTGGTTTGTTTTTGGGTCACACCCGGCATCACTCAGGGGTTACTCCTGGCTCTATGCTCAGAAATCGCTCCTGGCAGGCTTGGAGGACCATATGGGATGCCGGGATTTGAACCACCGTCCTTCAGCATGCAAGGCAAATGCTTTACCTCCATGCTCTCTCCGGCTCCTTATTGTTGTTGTTTTAATTGTTTAAACAGATATTTTGAATAGCTATCTTAGTGCCAGCTGCTTTTTTACTTTTGGACTTGAAGATAATATAGGTGAGTCACCTTTGAAGTTTTTGTAAATATTTAACACTAGACTTGGGAATGGTTTGCCTTCAAGATATAGTACTTTTCTTTGAGGAATAAAACAAAAAGTTAGAGAACAAAAATTTTTAATAGTTTGTTAAAAAATAGAAACTTCCCACTGACTTTGACAAACATGGACTGGACAGAACCTATCAAGGGACCAATGAGAAAGTTCCTAGCTTAGGCCTCGGCGTAGGATTTATACAAAAACCAAGATCTCTAATTCCGAGGTCTGACTTTGACAACCTCGACTGAGCGGAACCACTGGAACCACACTGAAAGACTCTTTCCTAGGCTTTGTCGTAGGATCTGAGCAAAAACTAAGATTACTAATTACAGAAGATTGTTTACAACAACAGTGATGGAACAGAACTTCTAGAACTGTAAAGAAAAACTCTCTCCTAACCTTCATCCTATGACCTACGGAAATAACAAGATCTCTAGCTACAGAGGCATGATGTCATCATCCACAACTTAGTGAAAAGTTTCCTGGCACCATAAAAAGACTTAGGGGTGTGAAAATGAGTGTATTTGGAGCCTGTTGTTGTTCCCATGGCAGTATGCCTCAAGAGGGGAGATACTCTGTATCTTTTAGGCCAAGGGAATTCCTGTTTTAATTTCCCCAATATTTACCTTGACTTTAAAAAAAAAAAAAAAGAAAAGAAAAAGAAGAAACACAAGCCTTTTTAAGTAGTTGCTGGTTGGGGGTGTTTTTTTTTTTTTTTTACTTTTTGTTTTTTATTGTATTTTGTTTTGTTTTTGTTTTTATTTTGTTTTTTGTTTTTTTCTTAGTAGTTGATGGTTTTTGTTTTTGGTTTGTTCTTTTTTGTTCTTTTTGTACTTTTGTTGTTACTGCCTTATTGTTTTTTGCTTTTTTTTTACCTTTTTCTTCCTTTTTCCCTTTCTTCTTCTAAATGGATATTTATAACACCTAGACAGACTCCTCCTAGTTTTTCTCTCTTGTTTGTTGTTTTTTTCTTCTCTTCTTTCTTCTTTTTTATTTATTTATTTATTTATTTATTTATTTATTTAGGTTTTTGGATCACACCCGGCAGCACTCAGGGATTACTCCTGGATCTATGCTCATAAATTGCTCCTGGCAGGCTCGGGGGACCATATGAGATGCCAGGATTCGAACCACCGTCCTTCTGCATGCAAGGCAAAAACCCTACCTCCATGTTATCTCTCCGGCCTCTCCCTTATCTTTTCTTATATCTCCAACAGAACCATATTATTGGAATCATCTTGTTCAGCCTCATCTCTGAGAACAACTATGGCCAAGTCATTCCTCATCTATAAACACTAGAAATCACCCACCCTACTCTCTAAAAGAAAATAAATTTCATAGAGACTTAGTTATGCTTAGTAACAAAAACAAGTAGTAAATATTCCCAACTTAAATCATAATTTGAGGGGAGAAAATGGTGATACCAAGACTAGACAGTCATATGAACATTTAGTGGAAATAAAAAATGATCAGACTTGAACACCAAACCCTCTAAGTAAGGAGTGACCCTGAGCACAGAGCCAGGACTAAGTCCTGAGTACCACCAGGTGTGGCCAAAATCAAATTAAAAAATTAAAAAATAATCTATTGGGGCCCGTAGAGATAGCACAGCAGTGTTTGCCTTGCAAGCAGCTGATCCAGGACCAAAGGTGGTTGGTTCGAATCCTGGTGTCCCATATGGTCCCTGGTGCCTGCCGGGAGCTATTTCTGAGCAGACAGCCAGGACAGCCAGGAGTAACCCCTGAGCAATGCCGGGTGTGGCCCAAAAACCAAAAAAAAATCTATTGTGTATTTCACTTGTCACTACTCAGTAACAGTACATGTTAAAATATAAGTAAGGAATAAAAATCCCATTATAGCTTTAGATTATAAAAAGTATGACAACACTAATGCAAAGTATAATGCAATATTACATATTAAAATTTTCTAAAATCTTTATTAAAATTCATTTATAAAAAATATTCTATCTGTATGCAGAAATATGAAATGGTACTTTCAGGGCCAGAGCAAGAGTACAGTGGTGAGGGTGTTTGCCTTGCATATAGTCAACCTGGGTTCTATCCTGGCACCTCACATGATAGTCTGAGACCACCAGGAGTAATTCCTGAGTGCAGAGCAAGGAGTAATCTCTAAGCATCACCAGGTGTGGCCAAAACCCCACAAAAAGAAAAGGAGAGAGAAAAAAGATACTGATACTTTCAATTGTGGCACATGTTGACTAAGGGGAAAACATTAAGAGCACTCCTATATTAGAAGAAAGGGAAAAAAATAATTTATATCATTGCTACAGATAGGCAAAAATTCATAGAGCTATAGTATCAGATAACTCTAACTACAAACAGTTTAAAGCAAGACCGTAAACCCTCAGGAAGTTTAGCAGTGGTTGGGGGTTTTCACACTGCCCTTCCTATAGGCCCTCCGGTGTCTCTCTTTACACCCCCTTCAGCTACAACACCCTCATTTCCTCATTTCCTGAGAAATACTGCAGTGAAGAACTGCCCATCAAGAAGGTATTCTGAAACATCCATTAATTTGTGTTCTATTCCCAACATAACCCTGAGAACTGTAGGGCCTACATTTGCCTCCTAGAACTTGGGGCAGTACATAACACTCACAGCTGTGGATGGTGAAGGGAGGAAGCTGAGACTGTGCATTTCCTGAGTCCAGGCTGCTGAACCTGCAAACTTCCGGCCACATTACCACCAGAAGCTGCATTGTGCATTCACAGGAAAAAGTACTCTCAAAGGAAAACAGTACTGGTCTGGAGGGAACAAACTCTGCTCTTTCCCTTATAATTCTGCAGTCAAGCAGGAATATTTGCTAACAGTGAAGACAAGAAGTAAAAACTTGGGAAAATGTTCTCATCTATACAAAAACAATTACAAAAATTACAAAATTTACCAAAAAAAAAAATAAAATTCCCTGACACCACATGGTCCTCCCAACCTCACCAAGAGTGATCCCTGAGTACAGAGGCAAGAATAGACACTGAGCACAACCAGGTGGGCCCCTATAAGCACCAAAATAAATCATAAATTAGATACATTGGACGTGCTTTTTTTAGAACTATTTAAATAGCCTAAATACATTAGGCCAGAGAGATAGTACAGCAGGTATGGCGCTTTCTCTGCATGCATTTGACCCAGGTTTGATCCCAGGGCATCTCATATAGTCCCCAGACACTACCAGGAGTAATTCCTGGTAGATTGTACATGGTTCCCAATTCCCAGGTTATTGTACCACGTTCAAGAAAAAATGAACTATGAGGAGCCAGGAAGATGGTACAGTAGTTAGGATACATATCTTGCATGCTTCCAACACAGATTTTCAGGACCACATGGTCTCATGAATATCACTGGGCCTTGGGACACTCAAGCAGCTCAGCAATAGCTTTGGTGGTCCTGGAAACACAGGGCCTAAACAGCACTCTCAGGCCTTCGCATGCAGCTGCTCTGTTTTGCCAAGAGAGGCCCCCAACTCTCCTGAACATTACCTGGAGAAGTCTAAATTCCCCCAAAAGAAAATGAATAAATATTTAGCTTGGGGGCCAGAGAGATAGCATGGAGGTTAAGGCGTTTGCCTTACATGCTGAAGGACAGTGGTTCAAATCCCAGCATTGCATATGGTCCCCTGAGCCTGCCTGGGGAAATTTCTGAACATAGAGCCAGGAGTAGCCCCTGAGCACTGCTGGGTGTGACCCAAAAACCAAAAAAAAAAAAATTTAGCTTATACTTCCTAATATAGAGCCAGGAAAGTAACTCAATGGGATGGAACACATGCTTTGCCCACTGATTGGTGAATAGTTCTCCCAGATCACTGAGATAAGAGTAAAGCCTGAGGACTGCCAAGTATGGCCCAAAGATTTTACTCTTCTTAAAATTCTGACTCTAGCTCCTTTGTATGGCTAGGAAAGGAGCATTGAAGGTGCTCAAATACCAAGCAGGTAGAATCTCTGAGAACAACTATGACCAAGTCATTCCTCATCTATAAACACTAGAAACCACCCACCCTACTCTCTAAAAGAAAATAAATTCCATAGAGACTTAGCTATGCTTAGTAACAAAAACAAGTAGTAAATATTCCCAACTTAAAGTCTACTACTGTGTTACAGAAGTACCTTAGCCAATAACAAGGGTTCACTACTTTCTTTTTTTGGCCAGAAACTTCAACTCCATTTCTCATCAGTCAAGACAGTCATGATGATAGAAAACCTAATAACTGTGACAGGGATCTCTCACACTTTTCCCACAACTGGGAGTCACTTTATATCCCCTGAGGAATATAAAGTATTGACTTACTGGATTCCACGTGATCACGGAAGAATATGGTAACAGCTGGTCCATGTTGCTAGTCTCTAGATAAATGCTCCAATAGGAAGATGCTGGTAGATTTTTGTTTGAAAGGGAAAAACATAAATAAAATTAAGACATTTTTAAAAAGAATAAGGCAGACTTTTCAACTGAGTTAAATAAATCAACCGAAGTCAATAATGCCTTCATGCTTATCCTCAAACACTGATTATTATGACCCTATCTGTTGATTAAAATCTTCCGATTCTATCTTTCTACATGGAGATTAAATATTTTTATTTGGCACTTAAATCTATCCAAGTGACAGTGTACTACTTCACACAGAATCAATCAACACAAAGTAGAACTAAGTTATATTCCATGGGGGAAAATCACTAATAAGTTTATAGAATTATCATTATCTTATCTCATCAATCTCTGAACAGCCACACCTTCTCACAAAACCACAAGAGAATGAAATTTAATTAGCTGCTGACTGAGAAAGAGAGAGAGAAAAAAAAATCTCCCATCTAGCATTTTGACAGATTGAGACATTATAAATTTACTGTTTTTCCTCAAGCAAGATTCAAAGATTCAATTTAACATGCATCATCAGCAACACCTACCAATTATAAATTCCTGAAGGAGGTCAAACGAATGGCAGGCGGAGACATTCTCAGAAATCCATTGAATGATCTTTTAAAAGAAGAAAATTCTGTGGGCATTTAAGTCTATATCCTGCCCCCTCCACCAAAGAAACCCTAGAATCTCTCTCATTCTAGATTCATTTGTAAATTCCTAAAACTAAACCCTGACATTAGCTTAAAGTTACATAAGCAAGACTGCATGAGTACAAACAGCATTTTAACTGAGGTTCTTTTTATTCTTTACTCTTCAAAATAAATGCCCTTGGCTGGAATCCAAATAAGCCTTCTTCAATCCAATATTTGTTCTTGTTGGCATGGGTCAGAGCATAACAAAATAAGACTGTGAAGAGTTATGGGGATATAAGAGAAAACCAAACCAAACCTGGATGCTTGGAGGCAGCAGAACAAGGTTTGAATTGTAGCTCAGACATTGGTGCAAACATTGTCCCATCATTTAATTTTGTAAACATAACAGTTCTTCACAAGGAAGGACCATGCTTCTTGTTTCAGCATCCCCCTCAGCATCCTCTCTAACCAACCTTTCAGCTTCCTATTCTTGCCTCAGAATCAAAACACTGTAAGGTGAACCCAGGAATGAACACTCAAAATTTTTCCTAGTAATAACCTGTTTTTATTTCCAAACCTAATCCTGCTAGTTGTAATTATTTTCACAATTAAACAATTCAATAAAATATTACTGTTGGCAAACAAAGCATGGGTGCAAAACGAGTACTTTTGTAGGAGCTGGAGAGATAGCATGGAGGTAAGGCATTTGCGTTGCATGCAGAAGAACGGTGATTCGAATCCCAGCATCCCATAACAGGAGCGATTTCTAAGTGTAGAGCCAGGAGTAACCCCTGAGTGCTGCCGGGTATAACCCATAACCCAAAAAACAAAAAGCAAACAAAAATAAAAGTACTGTTATAGCAATGTAAGTTGACATTTAAAAAAAAAGGAAAGATGTCTAGAAATAACTTAGTGTATTGATTACATTTCCCAAAGGAACCCAAGTTTGGTCCCAGCACCACATGTCACCAGTACCCAGAGTCAGGTGTCATCCAGTACCCCAGAGCACCTCTAGGTAGGCTCCTCCCACATAAAACTAAAATATTTAGTAAGAAACTGAGAGTAGATGAGCAGATGAAATGATTACAAATGACTTAAAAACTAAAAGACACATACTGCTTTGAAGTACTGATCTTATGAAGAGAAAAAAATAAATGCAATAAGACCTCAGAGACAAAACTTTTCTCATGATTTTTATGTAAGAAAAATCATTTTTAACTTCAATTAGTTCTAAACCTACATCAAAGCTGACAAAACATTTGTGTTTAGCTTAAAATTAAATATATAGGTTATCTTCTCTTTTTAAAATTAAACAATCAGGTCTACTGGGTGTGTACATGTTCATACACATGTGTGTGTGTTTTAGGACTTTTGTCTTCATAAGAGAACTTTAAAAATGTCAGAGATATAGTACAGGGTTTAAAGTACTGGCATTATACACAATTGATCCTAGTTCAATGTCAGGTACTACATGTGGTCCTCTAAATCCTAACAAGATGGATTCCTGAGCACAGAACTAAGAGTAATCCCTGAGCACCACTGATTTTAGCCTAGATAGCAAAATAAAATTAAAATATAACTTAAATAGGCGCTGAAACAATGACATAATGGCCAGTGGATATTTGCCTTGCACACAATTAACATAGGTTCATCTATGGCACCTTATATGGTCCCCCAAGCATTGTCAAAAGTGACCCCTGAGTACAGAGCCAGGAGTTAGCCCTGCTTAGTAACAGCAGGGTGTTTTTATTTCCAAACCTATTCCTACCTGAGTGGTTATATTATAGCAAGTATCAGTGTGAATATATAGACATATATTCACAGTATATGATATATATATATCATATATATTCACAGTATATGATCACATTAAATAATGGACCAGGGGCTAGAGCGATGGCGCAAGCAGTAGGGCATTTGCCCTGCATGCACTAACCTAGACAGACTGCAGTTTGATCCCCCAGCATCCCATATGGTCCCCCAAGCCAGGAGCAATTTCTGAGTGCAGAGCCAGGAGGAACTCCTGAGCATCATCGGGTGTGACCCAAAAAGCTAATAATAATAATAATAATAATAATAATAATAATAATAATAATAATAATATAATAGACCATATGTATGGTTCTGGCATACAGCACAATTCTTGCATGTAAGAACCTTTAGGTTCAGTCTTCTACATAACCCTAAATCACCACTAGGTATAGTTCTAGTGGCCCCCAAGCACCACTGGGTGTGACTCTAGCGTGATTAAAAAAACTTTAAATAAAATAGAGAAAATATGTGAAGATGCTTTGTAAACTGTAGTGTGTGATATTAGTATAAGTTTTCTTTAGAGAAAATGTCATAAATACATACCACCAGTTTTTCTGATGATATACATTCAAGTTCAGACCAGGAGAAAATAATTATTTAAGCAGCTCACTCACTATTGACTAACAACTTTCTTGAAATATCACTAACAGATACTGTAAATATCTATTTACAGTACATAAATAAGAGTTTTCAAAAACAAAACAAACAAATTAAAAAGAAACTATCAGCCACATCTTCACTGCCTGAAGTCTGTTGGTACCCATTAAAAAATATCCCAGAGAAGAATATGCTCAGGTAGGAACAGAGACCAAAACTTCAATTAATTCCTACCAAATAAAAGTAACTTCTGCTCATTTTTAACAATTGAATACATAGAGTTAGCACTATCTATTTATTTACCAAGCCTTAATTTTTTTTACCATGTTTTATTGTGGGGAAGTCTCCTCACCAGTGCTTGAGCACCTTTCCCAAGGATTTTCAACTTTAGGGCCAGGAATACTTTAGGGCTCAAGATCAGTAGTGCTGGGGAGACACAGAGTCACCCTAGAGATGCATGAAGGCCACCAGAACCACATTTTGTACTGCTAGAGATGGGTCTGGTGCCAAGGATTGAACTTGGGGCCCCAACCATGCAAAAACATAGCCCTACCCAGTTTAGCTCTCTACCCAGCTCCTTGCCAAATTTTCAGCACTAGCCAGAGGCCAGAGGCCCACCTTGGCTTCCTGTAGTTGTGCATCTCGGCCACATGACAGTACACAGTGCAATGTGGCCATCTTTTCAGAATCAAGCTTAGCATTCCATAGGAATTGTAATAAATAGGATTGGTTGAGCAGCACTCTACAGAGCTTTCCAGAAGAGCAATCCAGAACCAAGGATGTTGACAGTGACTGTAAAAATATCTGAGGTAGTTTATCAATCATGTCATTGTTTCCTGTCCAAAAAGAAAAAGGAGATCAGCAAATAAAAAGAACACACCCCTCTCCACCCACCCACCCACCCATAGATACAAAAATCCAAAAAAACCCAAGCAGACCACATTCCTGGGGGGAAACTAACCATAGTCATACCTGTCAGAAACAGACTGTGGCAGATCTGTTTTGGATGCTGAATGTTAAGTAGATGAAAGAAATGACCAGGTAAGTAAACAGCCACATAATAGTCTGTGGAGGAAAAAGATTTAAGTCATTCCCATGTTATAAGAGCTGTATAAGTGCAGGTAAATCCCTAAACTTCACAGAAGGCCTGTTTCTCAGACCCTCTTTTTTTTCCTCAGACCCTCCTAACATACCAAAGTTTTGACAAATACAGTAATCAGCTGCTCTTTTCAGCTTAGCCAGAGCTCATTTATTTCTGATCATGATGAGATTTCCCCATAAATTTAGCCCTACTTATAATTTATAGCTAGAGTTTCTAATGGATTTTGACTATATAAATCTAAATGATTTAATATAAACATATAAATCTAAATGATTTAAATAAATCTAAATGATTTCTGAGGGTCAGTTTTTTGTTTATTTGTTTGTTTTTGGGCCACACCCGGTGATACTCAGGGTTTACTCCTGGTTATGAATTCAGAAATTGCTCCTGGCTCGGGGGACCATATGGGATGCTGGGAATTGAACCCAGGTCCATCCTGGGTCAGCCACATGCAAGGCAAAAGTCCTACCACTGTACTATTGCTCTAGTCCCTAAAAGAAAGAAACAGTATTTCTTAACAGGATAGGTTGGACAAAGTTTCTAATGCGATTTTCCTTCGTAGCTCATGGTAGTTTGGGGGAGCTCACTTCATTTCTCTATTTGTTCACTATCATTACCATCATAGTCCATCATTATCATCACCGCTGTCATCATAGTATTTCTCATCATTCTCATTTAGCTATAGGAGTTTCAAACTGATATTCATCAGGATAACCCTGTAGGCATCCTGGCACTCTGTGCAGCACTAATTTATTCCCTTGTGGAGTAAGCATGTGAAGCCTAGACTTCACGCCTTCACAGTCTCTACGCTAGATAGTTTTGTAGCAAGAACATTTGTACACACATTGAGCCAAGGTGTGAAAAACAAATTTCTAGAGAAAGGGTAGAGTAGCTCTTATGATTAATTTTTTTCCTCAATATTAGAAAAACAAACATCCACAGGATAGCAGTAAATTTTATACTGATAAGATATTCAGACTGTGAATCAGCCAGCCTTTTGCCTTTGTTTTCCTAAGATGCAAAAAAATACATGCTAATTATAAATGTTCTGAAGAAAGAGAAAGTGGGAAGCAGGGAAGGAAGGGAGAAAAGGATGAAGAAAGGGGAAAAGAGGGAGGAAAACAGAGAGGATGGGGAAAGAGGGGAGGGAAGCAGTGAGAAAAAAGTTGTACAGTCCCTGTGCATTATATCATGTTAAAGAGGGTGCATAAGTATCACAGTGTTTCAGGTGGCTACCTGAAACCAATAAAGCAAAGAAGGGGTTTTGCCTGCCCTTTGGTAGTTCAGTGGTGTTATCCAGGGGTATTACCCCTTTATCCAGATGATCTCACACAAAGAATTATCATCTCACCAAAGCTCTTCATCATGGGAGACTGAGTAACAGTGGGAGGTTCTCTAAGACTCTCTGGTGCTAATCCCCAGAATCTGTGAACATTACCTGAGGTGATCAAGAGAATCTCACTGATAGTATTAAGAATTTTAAAGTGGAGAGAATTTTGGATTATTCAGGTGAGTTTATCACAAGTGTAGATGAAGAGACAAATAGAGATTCTACCCCAGAAGAGAAAAAAAAAAAAGGACATTAGGGAACAAAAAGATTATAATGATATAACCACAAGCCAAGAAATACTATCCCACAGCAGCTGAGAAGGCAAAGAATGAAGTTTTCTCTGGAAATGCCACAAGGAAACAGCCCTGCCCACACCTTGATTTTTGTCTCAGACCCTACATTTGTGGTGATCTATTATGGTAATAATAAAAAACAAAGGACCAGAGTGTTAGTGATCCCCAACATACTATAATGGTCCCCCAACACTACCAGGAGTGATTTCTGAATGCAGAGCCTGGAGTAACTGCTGATGACCAGGTGTGGTTCAACTACAAACCCCCTCTCCCAAATCGAACACTTCTAACAAGAAACATTAAAAGAAATCTGGAACCCATCTCATTTTCTAAATCTCAATTTAATAATCTACAAAATGAGGCCATTTTATCTATAAAATGGGGCCATTTTAAGCAGAGCTATAAAGATCAAGTTAAATGAAATAATAGCAGATAACATTCATTTCTAAAGTGTAGTCTCTGAGAGAAATATGAAGTTCAGTGATAGAATACTTATTTGCAAGTGTGAGGCCCTGAATTCAATCCCTGGCACCCTGCCCAAAAAGGGTAGGGTTTTCTGTTTGTTTTATATAAGAAGAACCTAAAGGAACTTAGGTTTATAGAAAATTTCCCCAAAACTCCTTTCTTTAGTATTTCAACTAAAAAAGTCCTTTTTAACAGAGAAAAAAAATGCTCATGATTCATAGCAAAAAAAAAAAAAAAATCAACATTCAAAATAGCAACGCTATCATTAAATGTTATCATTAAAATGACCCTAGAACAGTTTTAACCTTAGATACAATTTTGGATCTTGAAAGTGAAATACAATTTTGGGTCTAGAAATTTTAAGAAAGAAAAATGACTTATATAAATATGACAATGTTTTTTATAAAGCACTAACTAGCACTTCTGCCCTCTCTCCACTCTGAAGATCATATTTTAAATTAGGTTTGCCCTTTCCAAAACATATTCCCAGGGATTTTTTAAAAAAAGGAAGGGGTACCTTTGACCTCACAAATGTTTTCTTTAGTGGAAAGTTTTCACTAAAACATCTAAAAAAACTAAAAAACATCTAAAAAAACTAAAACTAAAACTAAAACATCAGTTTTGAGATGGACACTTTTAGGAACTGATGATAAAAATTAAGTTCCAGGGCTGAAGTGATAGCACAGCGATAGGGCCTATGCCTTGCACGAAGCCGACCCAGGACTGACATAGGTTTGATTGCCAGTACCCCATTTGGTCACCTGAGTCTGCCAGGAGCTATTTCTGAGCACAGAGCCAGGAGTAACCCTGAGTGCCTCTGGGTGTGGCCCAAAAACAAACAAACAAAAAATTATATCAAGTTCCAGGAAACCTTCGATTTCTCTCTTTTACACTGGAAGCAATAGAACCAAGCCTTTCCAAAGCGATTTCCCATAGGTTCAGAGTCAAGTTAAAATTTGCCTTGTTCCTGTTCCCTTGACGTAAGATATCTCACCTTATAAACAGTATCATGCAAAACATTTTAATCAACTTTATTATTTGGGCTCTCAATTTGCTTAGTTCCCTCACATCATTTTGAAAACCATAGCAGCCTTTCCTTTTCTTTTTTTTCTTGGTTGGGGGCTGGGGTACAATATGTGGTACAGGGGATTGAACCCAGATCAGCTGAGTATTAAGGAAAGCTCATATGCTTACTTACTCATATACTATCTCTCCAGCTTTTCTTTATAAAAATATCATGCCTGTCCCATATGTAGGTAAGCAACTATTCTATTATTTATTCTTGTTCTAACCTGTCTGTGTTCCACATGCCAATTAGCACAGAAAAGCAGCTTTCAGTCTGGAGATACAATAAGCCCCTTCTTTATTTTCTTCCTCAGAGGCCCTTGATATGCTCAAGCTTAATACGCAAGTGCCCTTAATCATATCGACTCAGTGAAAAAACTCACTGAAGCTAATCCAATAAATCATTTATGGGAGTTGGAAGCATTTAGCAATTAGCAAAAGAGACTGGACAATTTCCCAAAGGTCTTTGTGCTCTTGCTGCAATAAAGGAGTAACAGGGTATATTATTTCTCCTACATTTCTAAGGAATATTTCATTCATTTTTTTAATCAGGATGTGTGCATTTTTAGGATTATTACTGAAAATATAAGTAAACTTACCATGCACATTTTCTATAGAAAATTAAGTTATTTCCTAAATATCAAAATATTTTTGTCAGAAGAGGCTGACACACAGCGGGAGATGGCTGCTTTCAAAGAAGACCTTTCCCTAGCTTGGGAAACTTGGAACAATAGTGGAGAGAAGGTTATTCTGGTGGTGGGACTGGTGTTGGGATATTGAATGCCAAAAGTAACTGTATTATGAGCAACTCTGTAAACTGTGGTGTTTGAAATAAATAAATTTAATATAAAACAAAGAAAACCTTTCCCTAGTGAGCTTGAATGTCTTCACAATCTCAGTCCCAAGAGGAGTGAGAAAGTGGGGTACCCAGAAAAAATGTGAGCTGTATAAGGCTGGGACATACCATGTACTAGAAGGAAGGTCAGAGCAAAATTCTCTCTCTCTTACTCACCAAGATTGAGAAAAGTAATGCCTTTTGTCACCTGTGAGTCAGCATTCCCAAGAGCCACAGTGAAGGTCCTACTATACCCTGTGGAATGATAACATGACGTCAGAAAAAGGTTAAGGAACCAAGCTGGACTTTTACCCAAGGCAATAACTATGTAATACTGTCAACTTTTACTAGTTGTGAACCGAAAAATGCAAGAATCTCCTGACTTGCTGATTTCATGTTTCCCCAAAAGTCAGCACTAAAGGTAAATTACCTTCAATGGATCACTGAATGACATAGAGATAGAGATAGAGATATAAAGTATATATTCATAGACTTTGAGATTTAGGCTGTTTTTGAAGAAAAGAATTTGAGGGAATCTACTTGAGAATTGAAGCGATAAAAAAGACAGCTGACTAAGTTAGTGGTCCTAGACTTTGAGGTTTACTGCTATATTCTTGCATCAGTAAGACTGAGCTTTCATCAAAATCATCTATGAACCCCACTTTTGAATCAAAAGGAAAATTAGATTTTCAGTGAAACACTTTCCTAGGTTTCACTATCTACTTTTCTAACTCTTAATCTTCAGAAAAGTCTCATTTACTCATTAAATCATTAGAAAAACTTGTGAAGACTACATAAAATACCAAACTTAGACGATAAAGCATAAAACATACATATGTGTCCAGTTTGAGCTATACCTATTGCTGCTTTTGGGCCAATAAAATTTATTGGAAGATAATTGCTTTGCTTAGTAAAAACTAATTATACAAAGTAAAAAAATAAGAATATGTGGAAAGTACCTTTATGAAAGTAGGACACTGAATATGTGATTTGTTCCCAAGATTCAAATTTTGGGCTGTAACAGACACAGAAACTTCCTAGGATGAAAAAAGAAAGTAATTAATAGGATTTACAAGAATCATGGACAAAAAGTTTTCTGAAACACTTAACTTTATTAAGTTAAGTAATAGATTTAGATTCTCCACCTGGGTCATTTTATTCCAAGGGTCCACAACTGAAAATTTGCATGAATAAAAGGGGGCTAGTGCATTAAACTAGGTAGAGGTCAGTAAATGAGAAAGGGGGACCACAGGAGAATAGACAATCAGAAGGGGCCATGGTTGCCCAAATGTGGAGAAGCACTGCTTCTGATGTCTTGTTCATCTAATGTCACAGGTCATTGTCAAATAGAAATGATTTATTGGCTTACTGCTAAGAAATTTCAATTTCACAATTACTGAAGCCTACACCATAAGCAACATAGTATGAAAGAACAGTGAAGGACAAGATTATGAACAGAGAAGCACAGTCATTCCTATGTATAATATAAGTCTAGACAAAACTCTAAAGCTCAAAGTAAGCCTTCTGCTATAGTATAATATAGTATATCCTGCTGTGGTATACTCTCTTACCTAGCTTGCACACTACTCATTACTAATTCCTATAAACTCTAGTTTGTTTGTTTGTTTCTTAAAAAAAAGTCTCCTCTTACAGAAAGTTTCCCATCTTGTTTATCTAGAATGAAAGGCAAACTGAGCTAGACTAATAGGAGCAAATGTGGTGTGTGAGCTCATACCATCCATATTGTGATTACTTAGGGAAAATGGGAACAGAATGGTCTTCACTGTCCTATCACTTCCAAGCACCTCCAAGCAATTGTTACTTTCTGAATAGATTAACTTCATATAATGACCTGCAAATGAAGGCATTATGCTAAAATCTATTCCACTTCTATTCTAATGCTAAATTCATGCCACTAACTGAGATTTGCAAAGTGGAAAGGAACTTGGCAAGAGGTCTGGATTCATGGGTTCTAGCATTAACTAGATGTGTAACTTCAATCACTATTGGTGAATTAAAATACTATCTTTGCCATGATTCATTAAAATAATACTACCTTTACCATGATTCAATCCTATCATGATTCATTAAGGAAAAATGCTTACTTCCCTAAGAAGGATATTTAAGAATATGAATGATCACTCTATTATAATACTTATCACTTGTGATTATTTCATATGGCATTTTAAACTGCAATATATAGGGACCAGAGAAACTGTACTGTGGATAGGGGAACCTGCCTTACTTTGGCTAACTGGGGGTCAATCTCCACAACCCATATAGTCCTCTGGGTCCTCCATGAGTAATCCCTAAACACAGAGCCAGAGGTAAGCTCTGAGCACAGCTAAGTGTGCCCCCAAAATAAAAATACATAAGTCAATTACCATATTTCTCAGCATATAAGACAACCCCTTACTTTTCCTGTTAAAATATAGGATTTGGGCTATATTCGCTGTATAAGACTACCTCTCTTTTAATGCACACCAAATGGAAATGAAAAAATGTAAGAGAAAAAGAGTTGAACCCTCAAAGGTTAACAGTATATGTTTAATAAAACTAGACTTTGGAGTAACAACAATCATTTTACATTTGTTGTTTGTAGTGACTATGATTTTTTAATTATGATTACATTGAGAGCAGGGAGAGGGGGCTCCTCCAAGAGCAGCTCGCTCAGATGTAGCAATTAATAGGACAGCTAGAGGGATACAGAATGCCTCCTCTGTGTCCATAAAAGCTGAACAGAGGACTGACCACAGGGAAGTTGCATAACTGGTGGCTGGATGAGATGCAGTGCTCAGTAATTCAGCTCTTCTGTATGTCCTGAAAGATGAATCAGGACAAGTAGAGGACTGAGTGATAATGCCTGGCATCTGAATGGGATGTGGTGGTAAGAGGGGAGCAACTCGTCCCTGAAGCTGGAATAAGTTCAGCATGCTCTATACCAGCATATAAGATGACCCCTGACTTTTAAGAAGTTTGTCATGGGTTAAAAAGTCATCTTATGGGGCCGGGTGGTGGCGCTGGAGGTAAGGTGCCTGCCTTGCCTGCGCTAGCCTAGGACGGACCACGGTTCGATCCCCCGGGCGTACCATATGGTCCCCCAAGAAGCCAGGAGCAACTTCTGAGCACATAGCCAGGAGTAACCCCTGAGCGTCACAGGGTGTGGCCCAAAAACCAAAAAAAAAAAAAAAGTCATCTTATATACCGGAAAATATGGTAATTAATTTCATCAATTCCTGGGGCTCAATTGGTACAGCATTTGCCATGTATGTGCAAAGTCCTATTGAAATTCTGATACCACATTTCCCACACCCCACCCCACAGTACTGTCAGGAATGGCCACATCCCACAATTAATACCAGTATTGCACCCAAAAAAAAAATCTGCACTATGTACATATTACTGAAAGTCTTAAACACAAAATAAAATTTAAAACACTGTAAGATAACAATAATAGCGACTCTATTAGCTGTAAAAATTACTATAATGGTTGCTGAGTACATAATGATAAGAATTGTCCTTTAAAATTATAGTCAACTCACTAATAATAAAGATAATGTTATACTAAAGCTAAATAAAATAATTATAAGAATTACAAAACTTCTATAATTTTTAACTATTGTTTTTTGTTTTATTTTTTTGGGGGTGGTCACACCCAGCAGCGCTCAGGGGTTACTCCTGGCTCTACGCTCAGAAATTGCTCCTGGCAGGCACAGGGGACCATATGGGATGCCAGGATTCAAACCACCGTCCTTCTGCATGCAAGGCAAACACCTTACCTCCATGCTATCTCTCCGGCCCTATAAATTTTAATTATAAGAGTGCCACTTTGACTATTTTCATAAAGTAAACACACTTTCAACCAAAAACTACTGACTTGCCTTGAACTATTATCGTCTGTGATTACAAGGAGAAAAGAACTTTCAGCAAACAGTTAAATTTTTGGTCTCTTAGTAAAAATAGAAATGAAAACAAGATGTCATATTTTTTTTCTTTCAAATTAGAAAACTCTTTTAAAATGATCATCAAATCTTGTAAAAAGAGTAGAAGGAAGAACATTTTCACATAGTGCATATGTAATGAAAAGGCAAACACTTCTCAAAAATAGAGAATTAATTAGACCCCAAGCTACAGCTCAAAAGGCTAAAGCACAGATCCAATATATGTAGGACTCGGGTTTGATCCCAATTTCTCATGGTCTCCTGAGCACTGCCAGGAATAGTGCTTGTAGACCCAGCACTCCTGAAGAAGGACCCCCCCCTTGGAGAATAAATGATATTCCTATCAATTCACCCATTAATTCTCTTCATAATTTATCCGGAGAAATGAGCATGAAATAGTGACAACAAAAATTTATAACTCGGGGCCGGAGAGATAGCATGAATGTAAGACGTTTGCCTTTCATGCAGGAGGTCATCGATTCGAATCCCGGCGTCCCATATGGTCCCCCATTACTGCCAGGAGCAATTTCTGAGCCTGGAGCCAGGAATAACCCCTGAGCACTGCTGGGTGTGACCCAAAAACCACAAAAAAAAAACCCTTATAATCTCGATAATTTAACAAAGTCATCTTCATCCCATCTCTCATTGAAGAGAGGGTTATTTTTCCTCATTTTAAAGAAGTTAAAGAGGATTCAGAATAAATATACCTAATTACACACAGTAAGAGCTAAAATGAGATCTCCTAAATAAATATTTAGAAAGCATGGACTGTGGCTTAGTTCCCTCCCCCAATCTCACAGGGAGTTGGGGGATATATATCAAGATGAAATAGGAATGCCCAGATTCAGTAAAAAGCAGTCCTGCAGAACTTTCTTTGATAATGAAAACGTTCTACAGCTGTGCTGGCCAGTGAAATGGTTACAGCTATTTTGGCTACAGAGAGGCTAGAGTCTGTGAGGCTAGACTATGGCTGATATATCTGTGGAGCTGCTAATTCTTACACTTATTGAGTTTTAACTAAGTTTAAATAGTTGCACATGATTCCTGGTTGGTCTATCAGACTACACTGTTCTAAAGCCTGAGCTCTCAGTCCTAAGAGTACATGATACTTTCCTGAGTTCACAAATGTTCTAATGAACAATTCAGAGCAATTAAATCAGAGCCGGAAGGCTTTATAACTTCCCATGAGAGTCTAACAGCAACCAAGATAGAGATGCCCTTTATGCAAATTATAACTGAACTGGAATCATGATTTTTAGCTTGCTAAGGAATACCCTCTCAGATAAGCTAATCTCTAGACCTTAAAAAGTTTACTTGCTTAAAAGGAAAATACGGAATCTACAGAATTCTTACATTATAATTAAATAAAATATGAACAGGAGCTATATCTGCCTAAAAGGTGTAGTTGTTCTTTTTATTAGTCCAGAAAATTTTTCTGATATTTCCAAGTTAGAAGAAATCACAATTAAAAAAAAAGTTATGCTCTTAATGATTAGCCAAAGATGGTTAATAAATATTAATCAATGTTGAAAATAACATCTCAGGGTTGGCTAGCTGACAGGAAATTACAGGAAGGAAAAATTATTATGGACTAAGTTTTACAGAGAAATTTTCTCATTGGAAAAGGTTCAATCAAATGCTATCAAGTATAATTCTCGCAGCTTGTGACAATAACACTTAGGATTATCGGAGTAGGAATAATCCAAATTTTTCTCTCTCTCACTACCTCCCAGCAGGTGGAGCCCAAGAATTACAGGCACAGCCACAAATACCACTGCTCAGCAGGGGTTCAGGACAGACACTCCAGCAGGGAAGCAAATACATCTTTTCAGTGCTTAGAGAATATCTGATTTACCTGCCGGCTGCTGGTTAGAAAAATCTATGTGAACTCATAACCATAAACATAAGCATCTGACAGTGGCCCTGGAGGAGTGGGGGAGACATCTACTATCACTCACCCATGTTTTTCCCCTCAAGTTCTTTGACAAGCTGTTGACATTGTTTTTCAGAGCAGGAAGATACAAGACCAAGATGCCCGTGAGAACATCACAAGAGCCAAAGCAAAATTGCAGCAGGTAAGGCACTAACTCTGCAGATAGCAGACCCGGGTTCAGTCCCCAGCATCCCATATGGTTCACTTAGCACCACCAGGAATGATTCCTGAGTGCAGAGCTAGGAGTAATCCCTGAGCATCACCAAATGTGGCCACCCCTCCTGAAACAAAAACAAAACAATGTAGACAGTGTTATGAAGAGGACAGAGCAGTTCCTGAGGACCAATGTCTTCAAGGACTGAAGACCAGACAGCACTATCATATAATCATTGGTGCAAAGAGCTCAAATATGCCAAGTTTGTAGAAGTCCCTGAGTCCACTGCTATGGACTCTTAAGCCATACTTTCTATTGTCCAGACCAGTGGAAATAAAGCTATTACAAAGGAAGTACCATAGAGATTAGAAAATTTACTCCCTTCTCTATCCCTGCTTCACTTAGTTTTGTATATTTGAATCATAAAGGTAAAAAAAGAATTTGGAAATTTATAAAACACATGAATTAACACTGTTGAAAACTAAAAGGTAATTTCTCTTACAATGTTTTCAAATGCCAGTTACAGTTATAATCTAATAGCATACCTATATTTATAACTTCTTTTTTTTTTTTTTTTTTTTTTTTTTGGTTTTTGGGCCACACCCAGTAACGCTCAGGGACTACTCCTGGCTATGCGCTCAGAGGTTGCTCCTGGCTTGGGGGACCATATGGGACACCAGGGATCAAACCGCGGTCCGTCCAAGGCCAGCGCAGGCAAGGCAGGCACCTTACCTGTAGCGCCACCGCCCGGCCCCTCTATTTATAACTTCTAATTCACTTTTCTAAATTCTACATCTCTTACAAAAGAAAACTCATGTCCAAACAAAATTTATTTTTTTCTAAGCCCCACTACAACCATTGTTTTTCAGTAAATGACAGCCCTATTGACCTTTTCACTTATGCTGTGAACCATTCCTGAAACCAAATTTCAAGCCGTTCCCTGTCACTTATTATCTAGTCTTCTCAGCTCCATCTTCCAGACAAATGCCAATCTCATCTAGTTCTCTCCAAATTCCTCACCTCAAATGTACAACTACATCTTTATCCAAACTGCTCAACTCCCCACTTTTTCTTATACCTCCTCCTCCAATCAATCCTTCACACAGCAGACACAGAGCTTTAAAAACTGTGTCAGTACCAGCTTAGAATATTCCAGTAAGGATTCATGAATCCTAAAACTCCCATGTGAAAAGTTATTGAGAGAAAAAGACAATACATGATGCCAAAAAATCAACTGCTTAATTACAAGGAAGGTAAAGACTTATTAGTTATCACTCAGCATCCTCAACTCAAAATAACCCAATTTAGCATCACAAATAATAGGCCATCCTGATATTACCTGACACCTGCTATTGCTAGTGTACAATGAAGTTTACAATTACAACACAATCTTAACAAAACGTTTACCCTATCTATGCCTCTGGGCATAACTACCAGTTTATATAAAATTTAAAAGACAAAAATGGGGCTGGAGAGATAACATGGAAGTAGGGCATTTGCCTTGCATGCAGAAGGATCGTGGTTTGAATCTCGGCATCCCATATGGTCCCCAAGCCTGCCAGGAGCAAGAGTAACCCCCGAGTACCGCTGGGTGTGACCAAAAAAAAATTTAAAAGACAAAAGAAGTTAATTATTCAGGCACACAATCAGAGCATTGAGGAGATGACTCCAAAGGCTAGAAAACACTTTAATGCTGAAATCTCAGGTTCAATCCCCAACATGCAAGGCCCCCTTGTATTGGGACAGGAGGAGTCCCCTAAAATTGACAACTGTGGCTCCCAAAACAAAAAACTACAATTAGACTAATCCAGAATGTGTTATTCTACATTCTTAAAGGCAATCGCCTGGACTCTTCAAAAGGTTAATGTTGTGAATAAGGGGAAAAATGCACAGAGGAGAGAAATTGGGAACTGCTCCTTTCTAAGAGACTATAAGAACCAAATGAAAATTTATGTATGAATCTAGATGGATGCTGACTTTAAAGGTTACTTATTATTTACTATATGCATATGCATGTATCCATATTGAGAACTTTTAAAAATAATCACAGAAATTTAGTTTTAAATAGTTAACACACTAACCATTTATATATTTCAGTGTCAATAGAACTAAATTCTTGAACAAGTGTCCTTTGCTTTC
Organism: Suncus etruscus; assembly: GCF_024139225.1. Taxonomy (NCBI): domain Eukaryota; kingdom Metazoa; phylum Chordata; class Mammalia; order Eulipotyphla; family Soricidae; genus Suncus; species Suncus etruscus. Next base: position 111,485,697 of record NC_064848.1, on the reverse strand, counting down.
AGATGTACATGCTGAATTATTTAGTGATTAACAGTCATTATGTTGAACAAGAGGGAAGACTCAATGGATTGAAAAGATACTTTGTAAGCAGGAAACTTGGGGTTCAATCTCTGTGCTGCAAGGTCACCAAATAACCAAGTACCACTAGGTGTGACAAATGATTATTAAGAAATGGATAAGAAGATTTAGTAATTCAAGGATCTGAAAATGTGGCTCAGCACTTGCCTTGCATGTTTGAGCATCGATATACAGAAAAAGATTTAACAATTAAAGTTGATATTAGATGAGTATTAAAATTAGTGAGCAGTGTTTTCACTACTATTCTAATTCAATATAATAATATGCCTCTCGTTGTCAGGCATTATTTTACCTTCTCTATTTTAACTCTATATAATAAATATGTTAAGCAAGATGTTGTACACCAAAAACTATTAAAATATTTGATTAATAGCTTTAATTGCTCAATCAGTGGGTAATAGCAGAGCTATTAAAGTAGCCAAGTACATAGTTTCAGAATAGAAATTTTTTCATTCCTTTACACCTGCAGACCAGCACCTGCCTGTATAGCAGGCTTTGAACCAGCAGTTATAATCAAGGCTGCAGACCAACAGTTTCTAACCATTCTATACCTATGGACAAGCTATAGTCATTAGACTGGTGGTCAAAATACCCTGATGTAGAGGCCAGAGAAACAGTATAGTAGGTAGGGTGCTTGCTTGCACACAACTGACCTGGGTTTAATCCTTAGCATTCAATATGTTCGTTCCTCTAAGCACTGCCAGGAGTAATTCCTGGGTTCAGAGCCAGGTGTAACCTCTGAGTATCAGCAGGTTTGCCCGCACCTCCAAAAAACCCTGATTTAGAATCCAAATGCATGAGAACACATAATGCAAAAACAGAAAACAAAAACCACAGCCATCATTGCATTCAATTTATCCAAACATGGATCTGGTGAGAAACTATAGAATGATTATATGCAGATTTACCCCCTCGATTATAACACTATAAATAACAATATGAACAATAGCCCTGTTGACTATTGCTCCTTTTAATCAGATAGCAGATATATAAAATTATAATAGAGAAGATAATTTGGTATATAAAATTTATATGATCACTTATGTAAGAATGAGGCCCCATTACACTTACTTTTCAGAATTCATGTAGATTAAACAATGACTAAATATTACATAAAACTCAAGTATAATTAACTATGTTGATAATACGGCTCTAGTTCTACCTGTATCGTTGGTGAAAACACAGAGGGTCCATTGTTTGTGTAATTTTTCTTGGTCTTGAAGATCATTACATCCAAAGTTGACTAGTCTAAAAGCAAAGGATAATAAATTAATGCACTAAAAATGTTCCCCCCAAAAGGGCAAGAGTGTTCATTCTAACATAGCCTGAGAAGTAGAAGCAGATCTCTAAAGCATTTAAAAAAGACAATTAATAAAAAAAGTTAATAATTGCAAAAAATACATGATACATAACTGGCATGTCTTGACTAATGAAAAAAATTCTGGATTAAATACATATACTATTTAAATATAAACACAATTGTTTATCTATGATGAACTCAAGTTAGTAAAATTTATAACCTCTTGATAGTATATTCTTATTGAAAACAACTTTCTTCTGACTGATATCCTTTTATCTTTTTTCCAAAACTCAAATCTTTATTAGAAGTAATTGGGAAAAAATACCTTGTCTTCCATGTAAAAGGAAAACAGAAGGCAAGTAATTGACTCAGCTAAGCTACAAGTGAACTATTTTGTGATATGCTTTTTTAATAGCAACAAGAAAGGTTTTTTTATTCTAAAAGTAGCTCATCAAATCCTTTAATCAAAGAAAGATTACTTAATGATTCCAAATAAATCAAGATGTCTATAGAAATAAATGGCTAAGAGAATCAATAAAATTGAATGAGCATAACACATGTTGTTTCTATTTCATCTTTTTAATAAATTTTTAAATTGAATCACCATGAGAAACATAGTTCCAAAGCTCTTTATGCTTTTATTTCTTGCAGAGAATAGAATATAAAAGAAGATACAAGCATGGAATATCAAATTATCCTTTTATACATATTACAGCTTACATATAATTGTATCCACATATCTCTATAAAGTTAATAGCAATGTACGTATAACTTACTTAAATCCTGAGTCATTTAGTGATATGTCCAAGGGTGCTTCAAACTATCAATCAGAAGAAACCAAAAATAACATTAGTTGATGACAGTTCTGAAACGCAGAGGGAGCCCGACAACACTGTGCTTGACTAATGAGAAAGACCTCGTTAAACACCTTTCCTCAATGTTCATCCCCAAAAGCCACAGCACAAAAAGGCCTTTTTTAAAAAATAAATAATAATAATAATAATCAAACAAGAGGGCCAGAGCAATAGCATAACAGATAGGGCATTTGCCTTGCATGCAGTCAACTTGGGTTCAATCCCAGGCATCCCATATTGTTCCCTGAACCTGTCAGGCATAACCCTTGGTATGGCCCAAACTCCAAAATAAATAAATTAATAATAATAATAATAATAATAATAATAATAATAAACAGAGTAAATCAGAAAAAAGGTGAAAGGAATAAATAAAATTCTTGTCATGGTATAATATTTGTTTATGTTAGATAGCAGTATTAATTATCATCAAAAGAATAGGAACATTCTATGGTATTTAAAAATATATGCTATATTTCACCACAAAACTAAAAAAGACAAGAAATCATGAAGTAAATTATACCTCTATTGACCTTATTCTCAAATTCTTGAGCCTTACAAGTCTGTTTGAGTCCTTATAACTGCTTAAAGCTATCTCCTATAAACCATATTATTACCTTCCATTAATCCTCAACTTTATATTTTCTTGTGGGGAGAGTTTCCCCAGAGGGATATGGAAAGCCCCAGAACTACACATGGCCATGCTTGTGGATACAGTTGCTGCTAGTGATCAAACTAAGGGTCTTATTCTTATGAGGCATGCATTCCAGTCCTTTGACCCAATTCCCTGGACCTTACTCATGCTCAATTCTTTAATATGAGGCATTCAATTCACAGAAATTTCCTGTGTGCTTTTCCAGGCATCTATATTTACAACATCTATTGTAGAATTAAAACCTTGAGTGGACAAGAATTCTTTTACTGCTCTACAAGTGACTAACAACATTAAGAATAAAATTTATATCTTCAAAATAAACATCTTTAAAAGGGGATAAGTGTGATAAAAAATACATCACTCTCTGGACTTACCATTAAATTAAACTTTTCATTAGCATAAAATTGAATGCATTTCAATGTACTTCTTGACTTCTAAAAATGGAAGAAGTAAATGACAAATTAAAAATAAAGGAAACTACTAAGAAATGAGAGATTCAGATTGAGAGTGAATGGCTGAGAGAAAGGTGTTCAAGAAGCAATTTAAATAAAGATAATTTAATTTTTAAAAAAAAAACTAGTTTTTTTTTTCCTTTCCTTTTCTTTTTTTAGTTTTTGGGCCACATCCGGTGTTCAGGGGTTACTCCTGGCTCTGCGCTCAGAAATCACTCCTGGCTTGGGAGACCATATGGGATGCCAAGAATCGAACCAAGGTCCATCCTGGGTCAGTTGGTCAGTTGCATGCAAGGCAAATGCCCTACCTCTGCACTATCACTCTGGCCCCCCTTTAAAAAGAAATAAAACCATCAGTACATGGTGAGTTGCAATGATGATGTCAAAAGTAAATTGTTCCTATCACATTGGCATAATGGCTTGGCGCAGACCTGAGAAGAATAGGCATTGCCCATACACCCCTGAACCATGGATACTATCTATGGAAACAACCACAATTGCCTATAACATCACCAGGAAGCAAACCTCTACCAGGGAAGATCCTACCGTTACCCTGGCATTGACTTACTCCAAAGAGTGTTCTCTTAACACCCAGGTGACTTATCAAGAGCAAAAAGGTAGTTGCAAGGCAGGGCTCTTCGCATCTAATGGTGAGGTGAAACTAGAGGACACTCCACATCATCCTGACTTCAATGAAGGAAATGCACAGAAACCAGAATCTTAAACTACAGGAACCTGACACCAACAACAGCTAATGTGTGAAAAATTTCACCGGGACTACAGAGAATGACACAGGGGTTGAACAACATATTATGCCTGGAGCCCAGAATCAGTTTTAGGCCAGAAAACTTCAGGGGGAAGGTCTCCTTGTATTTAGGCCAAGGCTTTTTTTTTCCATTTTCTTCATATTTTGATGGGCCTATGCAAACAACAATTGCCACTTTCAAACCGTTATGTTGTATATTTTTAACTCTTATCCTTTAAAAAAATTAAGAGCTTACTAAACTTAAAAAAAAAAAGTAACTGTAGTAAAATGACTGTCTCGAATACAGGCAGGGTTGGGAAGGAGGGAGGGGGCACTGGTGGTGGGAATGTTGCACTGGTGTAGGGGGTTGTTCTGTTAATGACTGAAACCCAACTACAATCATGTTTGTGATCATGGTGCTTAAATAGTTTATAATCAGTGGTCCTCAAACTATGGCCCGCAGGCCACATATTGTATTTGTATCTGTTTTGTTTCTTCATTGCAAAATAAGACATATATGCAGTGTGCATAAGAATTTGTTCATAAGTTTTGTTTTTACTATAGTCAGACCCTCCAATGGTCTGAGGGACAGTGAACTGGCCCCCTGTTTAAAAAGTTTGAGGACCCCTGGTATATTAAAGCAAATAAATAAAAAGAAAGCCATGTTAACAGAAAAAAAATGTTCCTATCAAATACCAGGTAATCTCATTCATATGTGGAATATAAAGAAACAAGGGAATGCATAGTATCTTGTGATAATCAACACCTGATGTCAGGCTACAGAATCAAGTTTCCCAAGTGATGAGAGGTAGGATGGGGATGGGTGGGTAAAGAGGAAGAAGTAGACTTATTTTTGGATATCAGTACAGTGGTGGAGGGTATTGGACATTTTGGTAGTAAAAGTATAGTAACTCTGTACACCAAAAGCAAAAGCATCACCATTACTGTAACCATGTTATTTAAACTTTAAAAAGAAATAAAACCATTTCTATAAAAAGAATAATTTTCTTTGATCTAAGTTCCATTATATTTAGTTCAAAGAGGAGTGGCATTAGAGAGGAGATTCCAGGGCATCTTCTAAACCTGGAAGGTTCTAAACTTTGGAGGTTCATTCTTCTGGGTTTTGGTAGTTTTGGTAGATCTGAGTTTTGGTAGATTGAAAACTATTTCAGATAAAGGATAGGTTTTTACCTTCAAGTCAACAAAGTATAATCTCTGCTCTGACATATCCCACTGAGCCCAAACAAAATCTTCAGCAACTTTCTCTCTTGGTATATGGGCAGAATTTTTAATTACCTAAAAGGCAAAAAAATTCAGATATAACGATTTAAAGTAGTATATAGCTGAAGTTTATTATTTTTATATAGTCTATAATATATAAAAACATTTTCATGGTTTACTATTAGAAATCATCACCTCTAATAAAAATACATTGGCAGTCTTTTCAAAGGAGATTTAGGCATTATTTTATTATTTGCTCTTCCCAAACACACCACAATAAATAATTTTATCCTTTTTCCTATGTCAACAGAGTAGGGTATTGAAGGCAAGACCACCTTGCTACAAATGTACAGCAGCATTAATAAAATATCCAGAGCTTTCCATTCTCAGTGTCTCTTATTGTTTACAGATACAAGGCTTTCATTACCAACAAAAGAACAGAGTCTGTGTTGAGAGCCATGAGTTCATGCATGGGATTATGTCGTACTGGATAATGATCCCAGATCTGCCATAATCTATTCATGTATCTCATTTTTTGTTTTCTTCTACGACTATATAATGATTCTGCCTATCTCTCAGGACTACTAGCTACTTCACTTCAGATATCATTTCCTGTACAAAAATCTTCCCTCGTTTGCCCTAGAAGAAAATGAATCTCCCTATCTCTAATTGATGTGGTGCTGCAGCAGACTTCTATTACAGCTACATTTTAAAAATTGTCTCCCTCAGGATATATACTCTTCTATAACACCTTTAACTTCTTGATGTCTTGTCTAATGCGTAAATAATTCTAATATGTAATAAAAAGGAATTATGGTGTAAAAGTAAGACAATGAAATAAAGAACATAAGGGGCCAGTGAGGTGGCGCTAGAGGTAAGGTGTCTGCCTTGCAAGTGCTAGCCAAGGAAGGACCGCAGTTCAATCCCCCGGTATCCCATATGGTCCCCCCAAGCCAGAGGCAATTCCTGAGCGTTTAGCCAGGAGTAAACCCTGAGCATCAAATGGGTGTGGCCCGAAAAACCAAAAAAAAGAAAAAAAAAGAAATAAAGAACATAAGAGTACATTTTCACAGATATGAGTATCAGAGGAATTAGAATTCACTTTCCTGGGGCCAGAGAGATAGTACAATGAGTAAGGCATTTGGCATGGAATGCAGGTGACTCAGGCATGCATTATGGTCCCCTAAGTACTAACAGGTTGCAGTTCCTGTGTGTAAAGCCAGGAGTAACCCATGAGCATTACTGGGTATAGCTCCATCACCGCCTCCCCACAAAAAGAATTCACTTTCCAGAGAAGATAGGGCATATTGACTTAGGGAAATTAACTTTAGACTACAAATCCCAAAAACTATACTAATCAAAACTGCAGGGTACTGAAATAAGACAGACTCTCAAGTCAATGAATAGGCTGAGAGCTAAGAGCTAAGCCCTCAAACGCATGGGCAACTCTATTTGTCATAGAATGTATCAGAATGTGTCTCTTCAACAGATGTGCTAAGGAAAGTGGTTAGCCTTGTGAAAAAATAAAAGAAACTAAACACTGTATCCAAAGTTAATTAAAAAATTCTTTATATCAGACATTAAATAGAAGGGTTAATCCAAAATAGATTAAAGATCTTTTTTTATCAGCCTTGTATCCATTAAACACATTGAGAAAAACATAGGCAGAACTCTGTATAATACTGACCTCTGATAAGTACTCAATAAGGCAACTCTACTGATAAAGAAAACAAAAACAAAACAAACCAATAAACTATATCAAATTTAAAAGTGTCTGCATGGTGAAAAAATGATGCCAAAAAGACATCTTACGGGGCCGGCAAGGTGGCACTAGAGGTAAGGTGTCTGCCTTGCAAGCTCTAGCCAAGGAAGGACCGCGGTTTGATCCCCAAGCGTCCCATATGGTCCCCCAAGCCAGGGCCAATTTCTGAGCGCTTAGCTAGGAGTAACCCCTGAGCATCAAACGGGTGTGGCCCGAAAAACCAAAAAAAAAAAAAAAAGACATCCTACAGAAAGAAAGGAAAATGTTCACAATTCATTCATAGACTAAAGAGCTAACTTCTAAGATCTATAAAGCACTCACAAAGTTCAGTAACAACAAAAACACAATTCAAAAACACACCCAAAAAATGGGCAAAGGAGCTGAACAGAAACTTCCTCAAAAAAGACATAAAAATGTCCAACAGGCATATGAAAAAGTATTCTTCATCACCAATTATAAAGGATATGCAAATTTAGCAACAATATTATCCCGTAGTGGGAATAGCCTGTCTCAATATGAATGGAAACCACCAGTATTGGCAGAGATGCATTGAGAAAAGATTCTCATTAACTGTTAGTAAGACTGTTGGTATGGAGATACCTCAGAAAATTAAGAACAGAAATTTCATACTACCAAATGATTCACTTCCTGGGCATCAACACCAAGAACACTAAACCATTCATTTGCAATATATACATCCACCTATTAAATGCAGCATTGTTTATAACTTTCAAGATCCTAAATTAATTCCATTGTCCAAAATAAATGGATAGATACAGAAATCCTGTAACATATATATGATGAAATACTACTCAGCTATAAAACAGATGAAATCTTGTTGTTTGCTGTGATCTGGTGGAACTGGAGGTGATCATACGAAGTCAGAAGAAAAAGGTAAGTATCAGACGCTGTTGATCACATGTTGAGTATAAAGAAACAAAGCAAAGGACTAGATAATCCCTACGGATCAGAATCTGACTATTGTGAATGTAAATAGGAGTTCAGAGGGCTTTTCTGCATCATGTCTTTGAGCAAATAATGTATATTCCTATGAGTGGATTTGCTGGGTCATATGGAAGCTCAATTTCTATTCAAGGAATATATATATATTGTTTGCCAAAATGGATGGACCAGTCAATGTTACCACCAGCAGTGAGAGTCCCTTTCTTCCTGCAAAGTCATGAAATTTGCTTATACATGGATGAATATGGAGAGTATTGCACTGATTAAAATATGTTAGAGGGGGCTCAGAGAGATAGCACAGCAGTGTTTGCCTTGCAAGCAGCCGATCCAGGACCTAAGATGGTTGGTTCAAATCCCAGTGTCCCACATGGTCCCCCATGCCTGCCAGGAGCTATTTCTGAGCAGACAGCCAGGAGTAACCCCTGAGCACCGCTGGGTGTGGCCCAAAAACCAAAAAAAATAAAATAAAATAAAAATAACTTAGAGGGAGAGGAAAAGATAGAATTAACACAGTCATTTGTGGGATATTAAAAAAATAGCGTTGTAATAATATTCAAAGATAGTAAAGAGGAGGACCAGAAGGACAAATCCATTGAAGGAAGTTTGCCACAAATAGCAAAGGAATACAGTTAGGGCAGAGAAAGGACTATTCTGACAATAACAGTTGAAAATGATCAATCTGAACAAGAATTAAAAAGCAATAAAGTAATATGCATGATAGCCCTTTAGTAACAATATTTCAAGCTACAGTTTCAAAAGTATTGAAAGAGAGAGAGAGAGAGAGAGAGAGAGAGAGAAGAAAAATTCTGCCACAGAGGCAGGCAGAGCAAGGGCAGGGAGGAGGGTGGGAGGGAAACGGGGGACACTGGGGGTAGGAAATGTGCACTGGTGAAGGGTGTTGGACACTGTATGACTGAAGCTCAATCAATAACAACTTTTTAACTGTGTATCTCATGATGATTCAATTAAATAAAAATACAATATTACAAAAATAGTTGCAAACCTTATTACCTCACATAAATAACAAAAATATATCTCAAGAAAAATAAAACAAATAAGAGTTCATTTTCTTCAAAACCACTTATGAAATAAAAGTCATATACCATAAACTAATGAGGAAAGAATGAGGAAACAAAATGATACAAAGGTGAAGGGAACTGGTAACACCAGAATGGTGTATATTCACCCCGCCACCTTTTGTAATGCTAACAGATTACTCCACCACATGGAAGTTGAAGGAGGCAGAGAGCACAAAGAGTAGTAGAACTTCCACCTCTTGCTTGTCTATGTCTATTACATTTAGATTAAAAGCAAATGATACTAATGAAAATGATTCCTGGACAGTCCATTCTGCACATATTTTTTTTTTTTTTACTTTTCTTAGGTTAGAATAGAATTGGGTACTCTTTCTGATGAAAGTATATCTCCAATGATCTCACAACAAATATTCTTGTTATTTTCCTGGTAAAAATAAGATACTCATAATACCACCACCATCAAGGATTTTTGAGGAGAATGTGGAGTCCCATGTGGTAAGAGACTGTCATCTAAACTTTTAAAGAGGAAGGGAGTACCTCTAAGCCTGGTCCATCAATGGAGGAACTCTTGCCCATTTTCTCTCTGCTCCAGACACCCAAGTCAGAGACTATTGTCAGTGTGTCCATACTAATTCTTCACTTTGACTTTTGTTTTTGGATTTTTGGGCCACACCTGGTGACATTCAGGGGTTACTCCTGGCTATGTGCTCAGAAATCACTCCTGGCTTGGAGGACCATATGGGATGCTGGGGGATGGAACCGTGGTATGTCTAGGCTAGTACCGACAAGACAGAAGCCTTACTGCTCTGACCCACTTTCCTCTAATTTCTTTTTTTTTTTCTCACTAGGATTCCTTTATTTTTTAATATAATTTTTATTTTAATCATAGTGGCTTACATATTGTTGACAATACCTTTCCTCTAATTTCTTATGGCTCACTTTTGGGACTCAGTTTATTTCCCTTTGGCCTGACCCTTTTCTGACCCCTCACCCCATCCCTTTCCTCCATTACATTTAGTTATTCAGTTATTTCATTCAGCTCAGTGATGCAGTCACACATTTCTGATTCATTTTCTTCTATATTGTAAACAATCTTGTAACCATGGTGTTAAATTAAAGGCATATTTTAAAAAGGATATAATAATATATAATAACTAATAATTATATAATATACAAATACTGTATTCAAATATATAAACAAATATACAAATATATAAACAAATATGATATGTTGTTTTAATATATTTAATGTAGCAATATGATATGATTATAATAATAAACAAACCCTTAGGAGTATCAGTGGTTGAGATAGCAGTAATATACTTAATTAAAAGTATAATCACATATGTACCAGATGAAAGACAAAGTCAAAGGGGATAAAGAACAAAAAAAGGGAAGACAAGCAAAGGGAAAAAAATCAAACTATATATAAAACTCTAAAAAAGATATATTATGAGTCTTCACAATATGTATTCATATGTAAAAAATTAGAGAGAGAAATTATTTTCTACAAAGTAACCTGATAGGGATATCTCTGGTATACTAAAAAGCAAGGACAATAGTATCAAATTACACATACACATTTGTTTATTTTATCTTTATATTTTAGTAAAAACAAATGAATTATATATATGTTAATGTATACATTTTGCAAAGCAAAATAAATAATGCAGAAAATTACAGTGATATCATTATTATCTCAAGTCTAAGATTAAAAGATGATGTTGAGATAAAGATGAAAATTAACTCTATTCATAATCTTGCATTACCTCACATGGCAAGTTTACCATTTGAAAACTATTAAATCAAATATTATTTTATAACATTAATCAATTTTAACAGCCAAGACAGATAAAAAATATCTTTCTGTAGAAAGAAAATCTGACACAAAGATATTATAAATACTTACCACTCTATTTCCATCTTCTTGGATGACATGAATATAAAATTGTTCAATATCTTTAAAAGAAAAGAAAAGATTGTTTAACCTTCACAATACTTCACAATAAAGTATTAAAAAACATGAATACTGTTTTTTTCATATTGGAATTTTTTGCAGTGGTGAACTGGGCATAACCTATCTGTACTCAGAGGTTCCTCCTGGCTCTTTGCTCAGGAATCACTCCTGACAGTAACTCCCATGACAATTATTTTTCAATGTCAATGAACTAAATGCACCATTTAAAAGACACAAAGGGGAAAAATGGATCAAAAAGCTGAAGCTAACATTCTACTGCCTACAAGAAATAGATCTAAATAATCAGAACAAACATAGACTCAAACTCAAAGGTTGGAAGACAATCATTCAAACAAATAACTGCTTTAAAAAGGCTGAAGTGGCCATACTAATATCAGATGTCACAAACTTCAGACATAGAAAAGTTAAAAGTGACAGAGATGGGCATTTCATAATAACCAAGAGATATGTATAACAGGAAGAAATCACACTCCTAAACAAATATGCACCCACTGAGGAACCAGTAAAATATTTAAAACAATTTAAAATATTTAAAGCAATTGTTGACAAATTTGAAGAAAGACATCAGAATCAAAACAATATAGTGGGAGACTTTAACACCACCCTGTTATTCCTTGATAGGTCAACCAGGCTAAAACCCAGCAAGAATATTCTGGCTCTGAAGGGAGATATAGAAGAAGTGGCTTAAAAGATACATATAGGACTCTCCATCCCCAGAAAAAAACTGGATATACATTGTTCTCCAATGCACATAGATCATTCTCCAGGATAGACCACATGCTAGCCCATAAACATATCTCCATAAAATAAAGAGGATAAAAATTATACAAACTACCTTCTTAGATCATGAAATTAGATTCACTGAAATTAAAAATGACTTACAGATACAAAAGGAAAACTTTAACACCTGGAAATTAAACAGCTCACTACTGAACAATCTGTAGGTCAGAGATTAAATGAAAGAGGACATTAAAAGATTCCTGTAAACAAATGAGAAAAAATAGATACAAAATATCAGAATTTGTGGATACAGCAAAAGCAGTACTAAGAGGAAAATGTATAGCCTTGCAAGTACTCATCAGGAAGGAAGACCTACATAAATAACTTAATAACACAGATTATAAAAATTAGAAAGGGATCAATAAAATGAACCAAAATAGTCAAGCAGAAAGAAATAATAAAGCTTAGAGCAAAAAATTAATGAATTTTAAATTTAAAAAATAATCCAAAAGATCAATGAAAGCAAAAGTTGATTCTTTAAAAAAATAAACAAGATAAATAAACCACTAGCAAAACTCACAAAGAACGGAAGAGATAGAAATTTAATAAACTAAATTAGAAATGTAAAGGGGGAAATTACTACAGATACTACATAAATTCAAAGAGTAATAAGAGACTTCTCTGAGAAACTCTCTACCACAAAACAAGAGAATCTGGAATAAATGGATAAATTCTTGAACTCTTATAACCTCCCAAGGCTGAACCAAGAGGATCTAGCATATCTAAAGCAAAGTTCAGTGGTCTTTCAGCAATGGTAAGTAGATAAGATGCAGTCATGTCCCACACTTTACTGAAGGATAAAGACTCCACATATCCCCGAAAGGAATACTTACACTTCTCTTCTGAAATCACTAACAGATGGTTCTCTGTCAGAAAATGATTTTCCACTTGTGGATAAAGGAACTGCAACAGGAAATTAATCAAAGTCATCAGTAACCAACCACACTTTGCTTCCACATCTAATTCCAAGTTGTGTTTGATCACTATCCTATTACATGTTCTAGAATGTAGAAAAAGCAGGGTATATTGAATGAGAGTCTCTCTCTCTCTTTCTCTCTCTCTCTCTCTCTCTCTCTCTCTCTCTCTCACACACACACACACACACACACACACACTACAAAAGAATATAAGAGGTGAAGAGTAAAACTGTTAGGAACTCATTTTTGGAAACTGATTGCATTTAAATATAACTGGCTGTTCAATATGATGCGTCCCCTTTGGACTAAGGGATTCTAGAGCCAAAAAGAAACAGTGTCAGTAGTATCTGTACTGTACCAAAATTTCTTCTTCATGTGTGTACATAAAACTGCATGAGTTACACAACTGAGTCCAGTATTTCTTTAATTTGAGAGCTAAGTAAATGTAATTCTCAGGACAATTGACAAAGTCCCACACCCAAGAGACAAAACAAAGATAATCTGGGACTTTCCATCAGAGAATAGTAAGTCAGTGTGTACATGCGGAAGAGGATTTACAACCTTAGAACACAAAGTGGCTGCCTACTGAAAGGCTCAGCCCACCTCACTCTTCTCATCTGTGTTCTGTCATCTAAGCCAGTCCATAAGACCAAAGCAGGTAGCCAGAAACTCTGAGCCTGATGCCATCTACTGTGGTAGAGAGCAAAACTGGGACATGGGAGAAATTCTGGTGATTTAATTCTTTCATTATTCAACAAGTAAAATTCAGTACTTTCACTTAGTTATGTAAAAGAGAGTTTACTAGATATAATAAAGGAGTTTTGGTTTTTAACCCTAAACATGAAATAATCATAAAATAACTCTTTATATTCTTCCCTTTTTTAGGTTTCTGGGCCACACCCAATAATGCTCAGGGGTTACTGCTGGCTCTGCACTAAAGAATTATTCTTAGGGCCCGGAGAGATAGCACAGCGGTGTTTGCCTTGCAAGCAGCTGATCCAGGACCAAAGGTGGTTGGTTCGAATCCCGGTGTCCCATATGGTCCCCCGTGCCTGCCAGGAGCTATTTCTGAGCAGACAGCCAGGAGTAACCCCTGAGCACCGCCGGGTGTGGCCCAAAAAAAAAAATTATTCTTAGCAGTGCTCAGAAAACCATATAGGAGGCAGGGGATCACAGGGGATCTAACCCAGGTTGGCAGCATACCAGGCAAGCACCCTAACCACTGTACTATATAGCTCTGATCCCTGCACCACTTTCCTTTTAACAGATAGCAGACTCTGAATACTAGAGGAATTTGAGACAAAATATAGTATGTGGTATCTTAGCTTTGATTCTGGTAAACTAAAAACAGAAGTGGTCAGTTATTTTAAGTAATTTGAAGTCTAGCATGGCTTTGAGGGTTGAAAACAAAACAACTACAAACATCCTTCTCAACAGTTATTTTTAAAAAATTATGAAAACTAACAAGAAAGACAGTTACATCCACTCTTGTAAACTCTTCAGCATTTCCAACCATGGCTGTATAGACTTGCAAACATTACAGAAGAATGGGGGATGGGGTGGAGGTGGAGGAGAGGAACACTGAGCATAGAAAGAAAAAAGTATTTTGTTTTGTTTTGTCACATCCGGTAGCGCTCAGGGGTTCCTCCTGGCTCTACACTCAGAAATCACTCCTGGGAGGTTCAGGGGACCATATGGGATGCCAGGATTCAAACCACTGTCCTTCTGCATGCAAGTCGAACACTCTATCTCCATGTTATCTCTCCGGCCCCAGAAAGAAGTATTTTTTAAGAGCGTATGGTTGTGGCCAAAATTATTGTGTAGCTAAAACTACTTAATGACATACACCAAAATAAATTTTGTGATGTTGTGACTTGTCTCAATTTAAAAAATTTTAAAATAAATGACACATCAATAGGGAAAATCATCTTCCACATAATGTTCAGATGCCTCTTTTGGAACATTCTCAGTTTCAAACCTTGCTCCTAGCTCTTCAGGATTATGCCTCTAGGCAGAAAAATTCCTCCAAACTCCTTCTCATGGCAAACCCACCTCTCTTCATCACCCCACATTTAGAAAAATGTCACTGATCTATGAGCACAATACTTATCAGCACATCACAACATACCTTTGTCATACATCCATTTGTTGAAAGATTCTGTGTTTAATCTGGTGCTCTGATCTCCTAGCCAAGACTACTATAAATACATGCCTGATGATGTGTATTTTCTCTACACTGCAGTACATCAGTCCTTCTTGCACTTAAGAACATGTGATATCTGGGGCCAGAGCAATAGTTCAGTGGGTAGGGTGTTTGCCTTGCAAATGGCTCACCAAGTTCAATCCCTGCATTCCATATGGTCCTTGAGCCTGCAAGGGTAATTTCTAAGCACAGAGCCAGGAGTAATACCTAAGCACCACTGGGTGTGGCCCAAAAAACAAAAATTGAAAAAAAAAGTAAAGAACATGGAGTAGCACTTCAGCCATCTACATGGGAGATGTTTCAATAAAATCACCAACAAAAAGCCCAAAAAATTTTAAATCATGGTATTAAAGAATTTCTAGTGGTGCAAGAGGTAGGGTGTTTGCCTTACCCACGCTAACCTAGGACAGACTGCATTTAGATCCCCTGGCGTCTTATATAGTTCCCCAACCCGGAGCAATTTCTGAGCATAGAGCCAGGAGTAACCCCTGAGCGCTGCCAGGTGTGACAAACAACAACAACAATAATAAAACTGTACAAGATGTTTACAGAAATTTGTGCTAAACAAGAAGGCAGACTATCACATCATTTGGCCTCAACTAGAAGCAAGTAAGGTGATTGATTTTTCAGTTCTACATATGTTTACTACAGATGACTGAACTAGTGCCATGAATAATGGTTTTTAGGAATACAGATGAATTTTACTAAATAGAAAATTTTAACAGGCTTGAAAAATATCCAATTATCATGATGACTGACTTTCTCTAGTCCACCAGCAATACACTTCTACATCACTCCTACATCAATTAATGAAGTTATCAAATTTGGGAATTAAGTTATTTAATCATAGATACTTAATCTACATGAATTATTTAGTTTTTTTAATTTACTTTTTATTTAAGTATGTAATAAATTGATCATGTAGAAAAATGATGTACCATATTTTTCATACCATAAGATGCTCAAAAGATGGGGGAAATGTCTGTGCATCTTATGCTGCCTGGAGCTGAAGCCTGAGTACAGAGGACTTTTTTATTTTTTATTAATAAAAAAGTATTTAAAACTGTTTTTTATTTTCTGATGTAAAAAAAAGTTAGGTAAATGTGTTTAAACAGCTGTGGTTCAGTGTATTTATTGTAAATATACTTTGGCCTCACAGGCTGATTGTTCCCAGCCCCCATCTCCTCATCTAAAAACTATGTATGTCATGTGGTCAGGTGCATCTTATAGAGAGAAAAATACAGTAACTATAATATGAAAATAATTTGGACTCAGTTTTGACTTCCATGTCTGCAAAGGAATTATTGATAATTTTATCCATACTCATCTACCCAACTGCTTTGGTATGTAAAAGTGATCATGTGTGTGGAAGCTCTTTATAAGCATCATAAGCATCATCACCTTTAGGTTCATGTTTTTGTATTAAGGAGGTAAGTGATAAATGAAATGCTCACTTACCTGAACCCAAATACAGTTATCCACTGCTTTAAGAACCTTCACATTATTAATGGGGCAGATTTCAACCAACAAAGTTAAGCATTTTGATCCTGCAAAGAAAATAAAGAGGCTGTTAAGTAATCAAGACTAGAAGATCACACATTCTCTTCCCCTTAGAATTTAAAAAATATTAATGTTTCTCAGTTACATTAGCATTCTACAAAGTGATTTTCTTAAATTGTATTTAGACTTTTTTTAACTAACTATGTTTTTAACTTTGGCATCTTTTTAAAATAATTTTGGTCTGTATACTTTGACTTTTTGGCAGAAGACCACAACCTTTGATGCTCAGAGGTTACTTCTGCCTGGCTCTGAACTCAGGAATCACTCCTGGCAGTGCTTAGGGAACCATATGGGATGCTGGAGATAGAACTGGGGTTGGCTGTGTATATTTAAAAAAAAAAAAAAAAAAGCCTTATCTGCTGTACTTTCTCTATGGCCCCTACTTTGACTTTTTGTTTTTGTTTTTGTTTTTGTTTTTGTATCACACCTAGCAGCACTCAGGGGTTACTCCTGGCTATACGCTCAGAAATTGCTCCTGGCTTGGGGGACCATATGGGATGCCGGGGATTGAACCGCGGTCATTGAATCTTAGGTCAGCCACGTGCAAGGCAAATGCCCTACCACTGCACCACCACTCCGCCCCCCTACTTTAACATTTTTTAAAACTCAAAACATATTTGATTTGAAAACAACCTGAATGGCAAGTCAATGTGCATGGAGCAGGAACAAGTTTCTATCAATCCTCAGTCACTGTTAGCTTTGCTTCATAGACCTGCAGGCTTCCAAGCCTAAACACCACTCAATTCAGTTAAGGTTTAATTCTGCAGTATTATGGTATGTTAACAAGTGCATGAAATATCAAGGTGCTTCTGATGCAGGAATATGCTGTTGTGGCAGGCAGCATCTGTTAGGAGGGCAAGGGCTTGGCTTCCTTCAGGAATGGCAGTGGAGTTCCATGATAAAGACTCACTTATTTCCTCAGTGTCACATTTAGCAAGTGTGTAAATGATAGAAATTAGGAGGAAGTCCCTGGACATGAGCTAGTATGTGGTTACCAGATAAGTAAATTTAGGTCAAAGTTTCCTCCCACACACATTCCTTTTCAGAAAAGGAGCTACATTTTTTATAAAGACTCTAATATTTTCTAGGTTTTTTTTGTGACATTTTAAAAAATAGAGTAAAATTTGCAAATTGTATAAAAGTCTGAAATTGAATCAATTCTATTTGCACTATTGTGGTTTTATTTTTTTATAAAAAACCTGATAGCAATTTATTTTGAAAAAAAAATGACAAGAAATGTAAAGTAACTTCTTGGATGTGGTCTCAATTACAAAAACTAAATATATACATGAGTTTTTAAAAATTACTTTCAGTAAATATTTTCAGCAACTCTCCAAGCTTTCCTGGATTCCAATGACTTGCTATTGCAAACACATAATCAGGTCTAGAGAGACAGCTCAATGGGCTAAGTACATGCTTTCCAAATAGATGGAAAATCTTAGTGTATTCTCAGAATTTATTTGGATGACAGATGCTAACTGCCTTTTTAATACATATGCTATCCAGAGTTACACATTACCTGTACTTTCCTGTCTACTTAAAAAAAATAGTCTTTTTGTTATTGTAATAATGCCCAAAGACAATAAAGATGAGGGCTAAAGGACCGGCTCATGATATGAAGCTCACCGCACAGAATGGTGAGTGAAGTTAGAAAAATAACTACACTAACAACTATCATAACAAAATTAATGAGTGAGAGAAGTAGAATGCCTGTCTCAAATACAGGCAGGGGGTCGAGGATAATGGAGATGGGGGGCACTGGTGATGGGAATGTTGCACTGGTGAAGGGGGTGTTCTTTTTTGTGACTGAAACCCAACTACAAACATGTTTATAATCATGGTGCTTAAATAAAAATATTATATTTTGAA
The DNA here is from genome assembly GCF_024139225.1 of Suncus etruscus. Classification (NCBI taxonomy): domain Eukaryota; kingdom Metazoa; phylum Chordata; class Mammalia; order Eulipotyphla; family Soricidae; genus Suncus; species Suncus etruscus. Next base: position 111,467,326 of record NC_064848.1, on the reverse strand, counting down.
AAAAAAAAAACACCAAAAAATGGTCTTTTAAAAATCAATCTTTTGGGGCCAGTGAGGCAGTCAGGCAACTTCCTGACACAGATAACTCAGGTTAGATCCCTGGCACCACATAAGTTTCCCAAAACACTGCCAAGAGGGATCCCTAAGTGTAGAGTCATGAGTAAGCTCTGAGCCAACCAAAACAAAAAGCAACAAAACATGTTTATACTTGACTAGAGCATTACCTTTTATTCTAAGGTAAGATTATTTTAGAGAGGTTAAAAACTTAGTAGTTCTATAGATTTTCACCTATAAATGGCACTAAAAAATAGTAATTGTTACCTGGCTCAAGCTCATTCTTTCTCCCTCCTTTAGTAGATTGAATAAAACTTGCAGCTAAGGGAAAAAATAATATATTAGCAAATGATTCTTGCAGTGGTTTGTTCAATTTTGTTCTTGAATATCTAAAGTAAAGAATGAGGATTTCTGGGAGAATACAAAGCATTCTTTTTTTGTGACAGGCTCTTGACTTTGAATCTAATTTCTCAAGAGCCTTTTTTAGAAGAAAAGTGTTGTTAGAAGACTACTGTTACAGAATAATGGGGGAATAATGAGTAATGGGATGATATGACAACTTAAAATACTTTTGAAAATCTTAAAAAATAAAGTTTTGGAGGTGTTTTTTGGGTTTTTTTTGGGGGGGGGAGCTTGGTTTTTGGGTCACACCCAGCAGTGCTCAGGGGCTACTCCTGGCTCTATGCTCAGAAATCACCCCCGGCAGGCTCGGGGGACCATATGGGATGCCAGGATTTGAACCACTGTCCTGCATGCTAGGCAAACGCCTTACTGCTATGCTATCCCTCTGGCACCAGTTTAGGGTTTTTTTTAATGTGTAATAATAAGAGTTCAACTTACCAAGCAAAGTTTTCTCCCTATTGACAGAGCAGCTGACAACCTGCAGGTCCTTCTCGAAAGTATAAAGATGCTATGAAAACAAAAGAATTTTTAGTGTGGGGTTTCATAGTAAATTAACATTTATTTATATAAATTCCCATTCAGCTTTCACCATATTTATTGCAAAATATTTTACTAAAAAATGTTCACCTTTATTCATACCAGAAAGTTCCAGATTACTTTTATTCCCTTCAAGAAATGAGTATGCTATTGTAGGTTATGTTTGGCACTGACACAACCACAAAAGAGTGGAGAATCATGGCAAGTATATACACTCTGGTGCTAATCTAAGACCCAAACTTATTCCTGATTCTGCCACTTGCAACAGCTTATTCAACATCTCTCTACCTTTTGTTCCACATCAAGAAAATAGGAATCATGGTACCTAGCTCATAATCACATTGTCATATGATTGTTAGAAAGATCAAGTAAAAAAAAATCCACTCAAAGCACTTATGCCACAGAGAATTAAACACCCAAAAATTAGCATCCTCTTTACTGAGGCAAGTCACATACATAACATCATTACCTTGGACCAAGAAGCTTTCACAAAGATATTTACTGCAGTATTCGCACTTTGAGGGAGGGCAAAGTAAACTACTTTTAATCTTTGGGAGGACCACACCCAGCAATACTCAGGATTTACTGCTGGCTCTAAACTCAGGAATCAGTCCTGGTAATACTCGGGGGATCATATGGAATGCTGTGGATTGAACCTGGATTGGTTTCATGCAAGCCAAACAACCGCTGTAATATCACTCCAGTCCCTCTACATTTAATCTTTCATTTTTGTTTTCTTCTTATTGAATTTTCAAAACATTGCACAGTCTATTCCCTTGATTACTGGAGAAAATGAAAATGATTGTGTAGAAAGAGGATGTGATATGCAGAATGAGGAAGTAGAAACAATCACAGTTATAATAGTTTTTTTATCTTAAAGGAGGATAAGGGATAAGGAAAGATAGAATCAGATATCAGAAGAGAACAGCCCCCAAAAAAATCCACCATGGAAAAGTGTAAGTATTAGTAAGACTAATTTGACCCTGAAGACTTAAAAAGGACTGCAAACACACTAGAATCCTAAGGTTAGAAGTTGATGGAAAAAATGTAAAAGTCAAGAAATGATTAGAGAAAGTGAATTAGGCTATGGGTTAAGTGAAGAGGCTCTGATTCCAGAGTCCAGAGCAATAGCAGATTGAGTAGGGTGTTTGTCTTGCATGCAGCCAACCTGGGTTTGATCCCCAGCATCTGCTATGGTCACCAGAGCCTGCAAGGAATAATTTCTGAGCACAGAACTAGGAGTAACCCCTGAGTGCTGCCAGGTGTGCACCCCCCAAAAAAGGGAGGCTTTCATTATAGGCTGGAGAGACAGCTCAAAAGCAGAAGCTATTGGATCCTCCTATACTACATGTTTCCTTGAGCACTGCTTAATATATATCGCTGGTGGTCCCAAAGCACTCTAAGGTGGTTAATGATTAGACCTTCTAAGAAAAAAATATAAAATAATACACATGAGCATTGCTTTAGTGTTTAAAACCTAAACAATACTATCAAAACCCTCAAAAAGCCTCAGACCAATCGCTCTCCCAATTCCAGTTCAATTAAAGAAAAAAAAACAATTTGTAACTGTCAATCACCTTTCAGAACTTTTATAATGTGTTTTAAAATTGTGCACTATATTGCAATTTCCTTAAAAGTTTTAAAAAAGAAACATAATGTATTATCTTTATACACTGTAAGCACCTTAGCCCTGTACTATGCACTATATATGTACTATATATACATATAAATATATGTACAATATATAGACCTACATATATATTTAAGGGATGAAATAAGAATTGTATCTAGATAAATAAGGCTGCAGAAAGATGAAAAAACTGTAGAAGCAGTAACCAATATGTGGCTGATGATTTAGAGTGATTTTTACCTCATTTTGTCTGGTTTGACAATCATATAATCCAAAGAAGACATTTCCCTTATTGTCCTAAAAAGAAATTAACCAAACATTCATTAAATACTTTGCTTAGGGAGGTAGGTTTTTCTCTAGTTTTAAAATAAACCTGTGGTGATGTAATCACATTAGCAATCAGTACTCTAACAGCAATGCTTAATGCTCTGCATGTCAGGAAGAGGCTCAGAAGCCTGTTTTAGCTGGCCACCTGGGCTCTGAGAGCCAAATGGATTAAGAGGGTATGGCTCATTGAGTTTGGGGAGGGCCTTGTCGAGGAGGACAGTATGGTGAAAAGTGAATTCTTCACTACTTCCATTCATTTAAAAGAATACATAGAGATACTAGGTGCAGTTAAAACAAGTCCATATTTTTTGACTCAAACAATTTCTAAGTGCAACAGACTTACAAATACAACTTAAACTTTTTTAAAGAAAAATAACAATATTTAATTTTTTTAATTTTTAATTTAAATTTTGTTATTTAAAAGTAACAATTTAAAACAGTAATTTGTATTGTGCAAAAGGAACTGTCCACTAAAGTTATTTACTCATATTCCTCTACTAATAATCATGTTATCTGAAAAGTTAATTTTTTTTTTTTTTTGGTTTTTGGGCCACACCCATCATTGCTCAGGGGTTGCTCCTGGCTGTCCTGGCTGTCTGCTCAGAAATATCTCCTGGCAGGCACGGGGGACCATATGGGACACCGGGATTCGAACCAACCACCTTTGGTCCTGGATCGGTTGCTTGTAAGGCAAACGCCGCTGTGCTATCTCTCCGGGCCCTAAATTTTCTTTTTATTGGTTTTTGGCCACACTAAGTGATGCACTGGAAAGCCAGTGGGGTCAGGGATGGAAACTGGTCCACTCACTTGCAAAGCCCTGCACTAGTTCTTTGCACTCTCTGACTCCAAAGTTAAATTTCCTTTTCTTAGAAAACTTAACATTTAAAATAAATCAGACATAACACCTTGAAATCCTGCACACATCTTAGTCTAAACTGATAACATGCATAGAATTATTTTCTCAAAGATAAAATTAACATGTTTTGTTTTTCTTGGTTTTTGATTTGTTTTTGGTTTTGGGGTCACACCTGATGGAACTCAGGGGTTATTCCTGGCTCTGCTCAGAAATCACTCTTGGCATGCTCCAGAGGACCATATGGGATGCTGGGGACAGAATCTGAATCGGCTGCATGCAAGACAAATGCTCTACTGCTGTAATATCGCTCTATTCCCAAAAAATATTAACATGTTAATTATGTTTAATTATGTTTAATTAACATGTTCTGTTTGGTATTTTCTCTCTAAAAGTGTAATTATTCACCTATCTTAAAATGTTTGCAATATTAAACATCTGTGGGGCCCTAAGTTCTGAACAAGAAAGGACACCATTTCATAAAGGACCACATGTTAGGCTTCTCTTTCTCCAGCCTAAATTTCCATTAACACTGCTCTGAGCTACCTCGCAATACCAGGTAGCCTATCTAGAAAGGACACCAGGAAGCAGTAGGAAGGTACTCTGGGCAACAGCCAATTGTCTTAAAGATCATCAGAAGCTAGAACCTCCTCATCCTCTCCCTATATAAACTGGTTTGTGACCTTCTCAGGGGTCATCTCCTCTGAGAGACAGTCAGTTTGGGGCTTGTAGCTGATGCAATAAAGTTTTGCTTTGCTTTACTTCAATTGTGTGGTCTCAGTCCTTCAACTCCAGACCCTAACATACTGTGTACAGTTCTATTTAAAAATATAAATACCAGGGCTGGAGAGATAGCATGGAGGTAAGGCATTTGCCTCGCAAGCAGGACAGTGGTTCAAATCCTGGCACCTCATATGATCCCCAGAGCCTGCCAGGAGCGATTTCTGAGCACAGAGCCAGGAGTAACCCCTGAGCTCTTCTGGGTGTGACCCAAAAACCAAAATAAATAAATAAATATCATATGACTGAATTTTAATTAGCCTATTCAATACAAGATCTAATAGTCATGTTAAGAATAAAAATAAGGGGCTGGATGAATAGCATGGAGGTAAGGCATTTGCCTTTCATGCAGAAGATCATCAGTTTGAATCCCGGCATCCCATATGGTCCCCCATGCCTGCCAGGAGCAATTTTAGAGCATGGAGCCAGGAGTATCCCCTGAGCACTGCCAGGTGTGACCCAAAAACAAAACAAAACAAACAAAAAAAAAGAATGAAAATAAGTCTTATTCATTATCTATCAATAAGTTATAACATAGAATTATGCAGAAAGAGAATATAAAGGGTTAAAAGATAAAATCTTATCTAAAAGTATACTTTACCACAAAAAAAGAATATTGACATACCTTATAGGTATAAATAACATTTCCATTTCTTTCAACATTTAATACATGTAAGTTCTCATAATCATTTTTTAAAACACCTGAAAATAATCATAAAAGTAAGTTAATTCTTATTAAGGGAACCCCCTATCAAGCATATATAAAGGCATTATAAATACATATTGATGATTCCATAATATTTATTAAAACAGGCAGAATAATAGTGACCTTTAGGAAACAGGGAAAGAGCAGCAATCAGATGTGTCTCAGGGGTACATTCTGACATTCTGAGGTACTGGAAATGTGTTGGAATAATATATGCTCACTTTCCAAAGAACTGAGGTATTTATCTGCTCTTGACCAGATATTTCTCAATGTGTATATTACACATCCATAAATGTTAAATATCTACCAGTGTTTGCTCTTTTTTTTTTTTGTTTTTGTTTGGGGAGGCACACTCAACATTGTTGAGGGTTTACTCCTGGGTCTGTCTCTACTCCTGGAGGTCTCAGAGACCAAATGGGAAACCGGGGATTAAACTTGGGTTAGCCATGTGCAAAGCAAACACCCTTCCCACTGTGCTATTGTGCCGGTCTGTTTACTTTATTTTTGAAGAATTCTGAAGTCACTTGATTTCACAAGATACAAGTGAGCATTGTAGCTTCAGGGTAAATCCACCTGTTCGGAACTCAGCTGAGACGCCAAGTGTCCAATGACTCAAGAAAAGCAACATGTGATCACACCTGTGATGATGTTCTGTGATAAGTATAAGCAAGAACCTAAAGCAGAGAAAGCACCAACGTCTCCTTAGTTCCCTTTTCTCCCAAGGAAGAGTAGATTGATGGAGGGTCAGTCAGCTCAGCTGAGAGGAAGGATCTCTCGCTGCCAAACAAAAAATTCTAGCAGTATAGTGGTCCTGGGGATACTGGGGGTCACAGAGAAAAGTAAGAGAGGAAAAATATCATAAGTTCTACTCCTAAGAGTGTTAGCACCTAGAGACCCCAGATGAGAAGGCCTTTGAATGAAAGTAATTGTGCTGGGAACAGTATGATTGGCCAGCTTGGCCTCAGCTCTGCCTCTTTTTCAGGGACTACAATACATTGCCTCTGAACCAAATCGGACTAGTAAACTCCTGTATTCAGGAAGTTAAAAAAAGCTGAAATGCGTGCTTTACATGTGAGAGCTCTGATTCTAGTCCTAGTACTGCAAATAATCCTCTGAGCATGGCAAATAGTTCTCAACACTGCTGTAAGCCCCAAACCAAAAACTAAAATAAAAGATTCTTTATATTGAATAATACTTTTTATCTATCTCCTTTTTCTTTAGGTAAGCACTTACAAAACATGATTTATTTTACTGATTGATAATAATGATATTTCCAATCCTTTTATTATTAATCTTCTTATTTCTATATGTCTTGAAAGTATTTAAAATATGTCTTGAAAGTAATGTATGTTTATTCAGAGTATGCAGTTCTTGCAAATTTAATATAATCAATGATATATTAGATTTATAATCTATTATTTTACTCATTTTCTAGGTGATTCATCTTTCCTGTTTCTGCCCTACAGATTCATTGGTTTTTATCTCATCCTTCCACCTCTAGACCATGATAAATGTGTACGTATTCTTTTGCTATTCTTCTATTAGCTAGCCTAAAAAAACACGCATCCTTGAGATATTTTTGCATATCTGTGATGCTAAGAAATACAAAGCAATCAAAAGTCAAAGACGGGGCCGGAGAGGTGGCGCTAGAGGTAAGGTGTCTGACATGCAAGCGCTAGCCAAGGAAGGACCACGGTTCGATCCCCCAGTGTCCCATATGGTCCCCCCAAGCCAGGGGCGATTTCTGAGTGCTTAGCCAGGAGTAACCCCTGAGCATCAAATGGGTGTGGCCCAAAAAAAAAAAGTCAAAGACAATGCAGCTGAAAATCAGACAATGGTTTGGTTCTGTCTCCTGAAGCTGACCAGAAGAGGATCAGCCCCTGCACTTTACAGCAAGTTCTCCTTGTAACAGGAATAAGAAGAGGAAATTTCATGCAACAGTGGGTAGAACATTATAGAGGACCTGGTTTTGCTTTACATCACATCTCCTAGCAGTTTTCACAAACTTGTGATGATTTTCAGTGATGTCCTTCTGTCTTTTTATCCTAACAAAAATAGGTTACCCAGCAAATGAAACCTACAATGTCCACATGATCATGGTTCACTGTGTCCAGATCTAGAAATGCAAAATGTCCATAAAGTAGAGAACCAATGTATTGTTGTACATCTAAATAGTGGGAAACTGTATAACAATAAATGAAACTAGCTAACTATAATAACACACAACATAATTAGCTAAGGGAAAGAAGCAAATATCTTCCCCTACCAAAAAGGTACAAACTGCATCACTTACTTTATAGGCAAGTCCTAAAACAGACAAAAATAAACATAATTGGAGGCCCAATTAATGTTTTCTTCCCACTCTGAACATTAGTTGTATAGTTGTACTTTGTTTTCTGAAAATTGTTATGGATGAAAGCACTATCTTGAGGAAACATATAAGTCTACGCAAACTAATTTATAACTCATCAAACATCATCTTCTAAAATTTTAGACTATCACTCTAAATTCTATTTAAAGTATTGACACATTGGTAGATACAACATTGATGATCATCAGCATTCACTGGGAGAAATCTATAATTTGCCAATTTCCTCAAAAGTAAGTGATATAGGGGCTGTAGCCATGGCGCAGTGGTAGGGTGTTTGCCTTATATGTGGCAGACACAGGATGGACTGCAGTTCAATCCCCTGGCATCCCATATTGTCCCTCAAGCCAGGAGCGATTTCTGATCTCATAGCCTGGAGTAACTCCTGAATGTCACCTGGTGTGCCCCCCCCCAAAGAAAATTAAGTGACTTATCCCTTTATAAATAGTGCTTTTAGATGCTGAAACATGTAGAATATGACAAATTCCAATAACTGGACAAACTGATATAAAATTCCTCTAATTCAGTGCATAAGTTGTATTCCTGACTAACAAGGGGGCTGAAAAATGGAAAAGTTAGGGTAATTGGTGATGTGGGCTCTTGTAATAGAATTGAGGTGGAAAGCTGAGACAAAGAACAGGTTTCTACTGAGTCATCCTGAAACCTCACTTCCCTCTCCTCTGAAGGCCGAACAAGGAGAAGGGAATGTCTTTGTACAGAGGAACATATTCTTCAATGTATAATAACATACAATATTTTTAGTGTATACTGAACTGTCAGATATAGTTCCCACTGATTAAAAAATAAGAATGGTTGGAACTCAGAAAGAAATCTCAGTTTATCTACTGCTAAATAGCACTTCACTGTCTCATTTACATGTCTTTCCCCCGCCCCATTTCTATGTCTTAAATATTGTAAGTTACCAGTCTCACCATACTGATAAAACAGATGAATTTCAACAAGATTAAGCTAGGCAGTCAATGTCAAACACCAAAAAAGTAGCACTAGCTAATATCAGATCTAGTAAAAGGTAAAGGGAGTGAGCAAAGTTTCCCAGGTCACACTTAACATGGGAAATGGGTGATCACAGGACATCTCAAAGTGGATATTCTGAACCTCTAAAGAGATTTTAGCTTCTTTTTTTCTTTCATCTTGCACATAACTCAAAACGTCTGAAATGAAATATGTCAATATTTTGAGAAGTTTTTTTTCCCTTTGAAGATTATAAGGATGCTGAGACCCTCTCTAAATACTCTTAAAGGGTTTTAACTAAGATAAGAAACTCCTTGACAAGAAATCATGCTAAGAGTAACCAATCTCCTTACAAAAGCACGACTATTTTTAAATCACTAGAAAAAAGAGAACTTTCTCCAACAATTATAAATCACACAAAATGAGATATATCTGTTCCATTAAAATAGTGATCCTCAGTTGTGGCTATGTGTTAGACTCAGAGGAGCTTTTGAAAGAATATGTAAGCCAAATCTTCTTCCCAAATAGTTATTTTATTGGGCTGCAAAGGGGCACAGCCCCTGGTATATTGACATGTATTTATAAGCCCCTTGGGTGATTCTAATGTATAACCAAAACTAAAACCACTGAACTACACGTTTACATAATATATTAAGCAATAATAATTAGCATAATTAAGACTAGCTTATAATATTACCATGATAAACACAGGTGAAAGAGAAAAAGTCCAAGGGATAAGACATTTGCCTTGCATGCAGTTGACCCAGGTTCAAATCCCGGTACCACATAGAGTCCCCAAAGAAAAGCAGGAGTAATCCCTGAGCACCAGAGTGTGCACCCAAACCAATAAGTAAATTAAATAAAGCTTTGTTGGGTCCAGAAGACATCTAAAATAGGAATGTACCATTTTTGCAAGCAGGAGTCCAAGGTTCAATCCCATACATTGCATGGTCCACCAGGTACCATTGGAAGCAGCACTCAAAGCAATGAGACTGGAGTAGACCCCAAACATAGGTTTGTGTGGCTCCCAAACAAAAAATAAACACATTTTTTAAGTCTGTCTGGCTTGTTAGGCAGTAATAACTGCAGTTTAAACAATTCTGCAGTTAAATACATATATTTCTTCTCAAGGATTAGACACTATACAAATTTAGCAATATTGGAAATCTCCAGTGTAATGTCCCACCACACACTATTAACTCATCTGACCTTCCTTCCCAGATTACTTGCTCATGCTTTGGACACACCCTTTAAAAAAAAATAACCAATAACCACTTTGCTTATTCATTCTGACTCTTCTACTGGTAGATCACCCCCTGGAAAGTCCAGATGAGGAAGTTTAGCAATTTCAAATGAAAAAAAAATGTGGTTTTATTTTATGTTTTAGTTTCTTTGTTCATGAAGGAAAAAGCAAATAGATATTGCTTAAGTAAGCCTGGTCAGGGAAAAGAAAACAACTATTGAAGGTGTTCCCAAGTCACAGTCAGATAAAATAGAAATTATGCACCAGAGTCTCATCCATTTCAAACTGCTCTTTACCAAGCACATGTCATTATACAAGATATTTGCCAAATCGGTAAGTTTTGTTCTTAACTATTACAAGACAGAAATCAAACGAAAACATTTTTTGACTTAGTGCCGGGGAGGTAACTCATTGAGATGAAACGCATGCCTGCCATGCACATGACCCTGAGTTTGATTCCAGTAAGTTGTGGCCTTTTGAGCACTACCAGACACAGCCTCAGTGGTCCCCCAAAATATTTTATGAAACAAATGTTTATGAAACAAACATTTCACAATTTTTGTAAGTACAAAATTTTATGAGAAGGGCTGGAGAGATAGCATGGAGGCAAGGCGTTTGCCTTGCATGCAGAAGGAAGGTGGTTCAAATCCCGGCATCCCATATGGTCCCTGGAGCCTGCAGGGAGCTATTTCTGAGTGTAGAGCCAAGAGTAACCCCTAAGTGGCGCTGTATGTGACCCCCCAAAAAAATCCCAAAAAAAATTTTATGAAGGGTGCTGAAATATTATTATATCTATGACATCTTTCTAGTTTTGGGAAGGGGCCTTCCTTCAAGAAGTACTCAGGAGTTCTGGTTTCTCAAAGTGAGTCTCAATCAACTAGGCTGGTGATTCATTACAATAATTCAGGGATGTGATGCTGCTCAGGCCGTGGTACCCAGGATCTCGGGCCATCTTAGCAGTGTTGGGGCCTCCAAGGTTAAAACTTGCAGTGCTCAGGAGACCATGTGATTCTGGAAAAGCACCCTAACCACTATATGATCTCCAAGTCTCTGTGACATTTTTATTTTTAAAAAGAATCCACAGAAATCCTCAGATATTGGGCCCAGAGTAATAGTACAAGGTGTAGAGCAGTTGTCCCAGGTTAGATTCCAGCACCCCTTCTTGTTCTCCAAACACCATCAGGAGTAATTCTTGAGTACTGAGCAAGGAGTAATCCCAGAGTACTGTCAAATGTGGCCCAAAAATAAAAATTAAAAAATCCTTAAATGTAACAATAGATTTCATCATTCCCAAACTGAAGAAGTAAAATCTTTGTATCCATAATTCTGACTAAGGTGAGAAAAGTCATGGATGAGGCAATTACTTAAAAACAAAATGGACTGGAAATGGAGCTCAGCAGCCAGAAAACTGCTCAGAAAACTGCCTGTCTTGATAACACATAACTTGAGTTTGAAATCAGCAGTGTCATCTGCACCGTGCATGATCCAGCATGCTATTTCCAGATCTGCTGTTTCCAATCCCCACTAAGACAGGTGTGTGTATGAGTGCTGTTAAGAGGTGAAGCCCCCAATAAGCACAACTTTGTACATGACTATACAAAGCACATGTGTGAGCACAACTGAAGAGTGTGATCCCTGTGAACACTACAAGCACCTCAACTCGAGGAGTATGGCCCTCAACCAGTATTTCATCAGAAGTGTCCTGTACTGATGCTCCAGACTTCTTACCTCCCTCAGAATTCTAGAATGTTCCCCAGACATATGTGCACTGCTAAAAGTCCCTCTAAACACCCACAAGTCTAGAACAAAGCTATGAAGGCTTTAGAAGTTAATGCAGAAATGCTTTTATGACAGGGGAGGACTCACACACATCACAGAAAACAATACCAGTGCTGGTGCAGATACGGAGAGAAAGGGACTCTCATTCACTGCTGGTGGGAATGTCAAATGATCCAACCTTTTCTGGAAAATAATATGGATATTCCTTTAAAAATTAGATTGAGCTTTCATATCACCTAGCAATACTACTCCTAGGAAAATACCCTATCAGCCCAAAAAGCTATCTGCATTCCTATGTTCCTTGTAGCACTATTCACAGTAGCCATAATCTGGAAACAACCTAAATTCCTGAGAACAGAAGAGTGGATTAAGAAACTGTGGTATGTCTACATAATGGAATACTACGCAGCTACTGGGAAAAATGGTCATGAAATTCACTTATACATGATGGAAATGGAGAGCATCAAGCTGAGCAAAATGAGTCGGAGGGAGAGGGATAGACACAGAATGATCACACTCATTTGTGGACTATAATACTCAAAGATAATAGAGAGAATGGCCAGAAGGACTGGTCCATGGTAGGAAGCTTGCCACAAAATAGCAGGAAAGTACAGTTAAGGCAAAGAAGAGACCACTGTGACAATAATAGTTGGAAATGATCATTCTGGACAAGAACTAGATGTTAAAAGGGGATAAAGTGATATGCATGTTATCCCTTCGGTAATCATATCGCAAACCAGTGTTTAAAAAGGAAGATGGAAGAGAAATAGAGAGAAGAAAATGTCTGCCATAGAGGCAGGCCAGGGAAAGTACAGGAAGCAAACTGGGGTCAAGTGCAGGGAATGTGCACTGGTGATGGAATGGTTGTTGAACATTGTATGGCTGAAATTTAATCATGAACAACTTTGTAACTATTTTATGATGATTTACGTAAACATTTTATTAAAAATAAAGAATAAAAGAAAAATGTTAAGACTTCAAAAGATAATAGCAAGTGTGGAGAGGATGCATTATATTGTTTTTCAAAATTTACAGTTAAGATGCTAACACTTTGAAAAAATAATTCGCACACGTATAGGAGAGCAGCTGCATTAGAAATAAAATAGAATCTAGATTTCCCTCCCAGTGTCTCAAGAGAAAGAGGAATTAACACATATATTTTGAGTCACTCACTATCCACAGCTGAGATTCGAAGATGACCATTTCTTTTAGTATAACAGGACTAATATGTTACCAGGTTAAGATAAAAAAAACAACAAAAACAACAACAACAACAACAAAATATTATCAACATGAGAAAAGTTGGTGTCTCTCTTGTAAGGTGACCTTGCAAGTTTCCATGGCTGTTATTTACTGGAACATCAATAAACAGGTTTATATTTTTTCAAGATGAGTGAAAGAGAAAGGCAAACTAAATCTAAGTGACTCACAGTTTCTCCATCACAGCACATGTTTGTTACTAAAGTCTAAGACTGTGGCATGTCACACTTCATCTAACATCATTTGCAAGTACCTGCCTTTTAGCTATATAAGGCAGAGATTCAGAGAAAGGGCAACGTTGTGGTGAGAAGCAGACTCAAAGCTCTCTATCCTGTTTAAAAGGGGGGGGGAGCCTGGCTAGAGAGAGTATGGGGGTTAAGGCACTTGCTTTGCATATATGACCGCCCCAGTTCCAAACAGGCCCTCAGCACTGCGAGGTGTTTTCCCCCAAAGGGGGGGGGGGTGATGAAAAGTGCTTTTCTTTTTTTCCTTTTTCTCCTTTCTACCCATCCCCATTTCCTTAAAAAAAAAAAAATAAGTGCGCTTTTGGGGAAGGGAGACAGTTCAGAGGGCAAGAACACATAGAGCACAAGCATGCTCTGCTCTTGCCACTTGGGCAAGACAAACAAGCCAAGCCTTTGAGAACCCTTGAAACAGGGATGCCTCGCTAAGAATGACAGGAACAGCGAAGCTGGAAATGAGCTACAGAACACAACGACTAGCACAAGCCAAGTGATCAACCTACACAAATCACTAAAGCCAGAGAAGGTGTAAACAAAGGGAGACTTTGGCCGAAATGAAGAAGAGAGGAATTAGAGATGGGGTCACTGATGGCCTTTCCCTTAGGCCCTTTCCCTGGGGCGTAAACTCGGAGGACACGGAGTTCAGGTGTTCGGCGGATTGCGCCAGGTGCGCTCCAGGTGATCGCGGCTTTGAAGCTGATCTTATAGCCTGGAGAGGCCTCAGCGTTTATAGCAAACTTCTTATAACGGAAAAAAACAAACACTGGGAAACCACAGGTTTCCCTTTCTTCAAAGTTGGAGTTGATCGATGCTCAGAAGGCACTTTGCACGCTCTCCTCAAAAATCAAAGCAGCTTCTGCAGCAGAAAACCCAAGCCTCAGCTATGCCAGGACGCACCGCCCTTCACCTGCACCCGGAGAAGCCGAGCAAGAAACCTGAGCGGCTGTCAGCCAGCAGCGGGGCGCGCTGGGGTGGGAGTTGGGGGGGCAGCAAGAAAGCGAAGAAAGTGCCAGGAGCTCCTGCCTGCGCGTGGACACTGAGTCTCGCCCCTCTCGCACCCGAGTCTTCGACACGGTGTAGACACGTCTACAGGTCTCACGAAATGGTGCGCCCCAGTTCATTAAATGAACAACTGGTTTCCCCGGTGACCGCGTTTCACCTTTTCTGTTTCCTACCGCAAGAACCGAACCCTGTCCAAGAGGACCCTTCCCGGGCAAGCTGGGTGACAGTGCAAGTGCAAGTTTGGGGAGGCCCTCTCCCCGGGTGGCAGTCTGGGGGGACTTGAGGAAAAGGGGGGCAGAAACTCGCTGCTCCTATGTGCGCCTCTGAAGCCAGGAAGCTTCCGGAAACTCGGGAGCCAGCTGTCCGATCCAGGGCTCTAAAACAGACGGTGCAAGGTAGCCAAAAGCCAGGGGGCTGCCTGAAGGAGGTGCAGCCCAGCAACGACCTTGCAGGAGTGAGGTCGGCCCCTCTGATCTAGTGGCCTGTGGAAGGAAGGGGACAAGGGGCGGTCTCCATCTGGGGAGCTCACCCCTTCAGCAACTACCTTCACCTACTGGCTGGTTGCTGCCCAGCACCTCCCCGGCCCCCCAGCACGCCCTCCGCCCCCCAGCGCGTCTCCCGCACCTGCGCCGCCGCTTCCCGCACCCGCCGAGCGCGCGCGCAGCCAGGGGAGCGCGTCCCGCCGCAGGTCGAAGTCGATTTCCAGCCGCAGAGCCATCGCCGGGACGCGGCCACCGGGCGGCTCCGGGGCTCCGCGCCGCGGACATTCCCCGCCACAAGGGCGCCGCCCCCAGCGCCGCTGCTTTCGGTTCTGCGGGTCCCGCCCGACGGGCACCGCCCCCGCCCCGGCCCGCCTGCGTCCCCTAACAGGACACTGGGCCGGCTCACCCTGTGCAGCGGCTGCAAGGATTTGGTGTTTGCAGGGTCTCCGGGAGCTGCACGTCCACCGACTCTGCCCGTTGGGCTTATTCCCACACCCAGCTGATTCCGCGTGCTGCCAAGATTGGGGATTCTACACTGACGTTGTTTGTTGGGGCCTGGGAAGAGTCAGCATCCAGAGGGCACAAGCTATGGGATCTGGCTGTAGGATCCCAGATTTAGGGCAGTGAATTTTCTCAGTATTTAGACTAAATGATAGCTATGGACAGACTGTAATGATGATTTTTCCCCTTTTCGTCCAGCCGTTCCTTTCTTTCCCTTTCCTTTTCTTTATTTCTTTTCTCTTCCTTTCCTTTCATCTCTTTCCTTTTCATTTTTCCCCATGCCAGGATGAACTCAGGGCCTCTCACAAACAAGGCATATGCCACTCCAGAAGTGATTCCAAGACTCTGGACATGATCCATCAACTGCACACAAACAAGGTCATCTACCTGCTTACAATGCCTGTGCTCTTGAGGCAAAAGAAATAATACTGGGGTGAGGCATCCTGTCTAGATTCTGTCTGGCCTCGACATGCAAGTCTAAGCAGTGGGCCTGGCCAGACTCTGGGAATTTCCCACAACCCACCCTGTCCTTCTGAACGCCACTGGGGAGCACCCTCTTCCAAATGCTCTTTCATACAGGAACCCTGAGTTCATTCTCGGTACCACATGTCCACACTCAGTACCTTTGAATGTAGGACACACTCCAAGTTTTTTTTTTTTTCTGAGTGCCAGGTGTTTATTTTCCTTGTAGGCGGGGTGGCCCCATATATGACACACATACAGGTATTGGCACCACAGGGCAGTAGAACCCCTGCCTCATGGTGTGAGATGGGAGGATGACGACTTCACTCACTCCCCTGACCTGCTTGGGACGGAAGGGTCCCCCAGAACACTCGATCCCTCCCATTGGCCAGCCAAGGAGATGATGCTACCTTGAGGACATGTTCAGTTCTAGCCACTACAGGAAGTGGAGAAGGGATGGGCCTGATCCCAACCATGGCGCAGGGGAAGCTGTGTAAACAGTAAAGGAAGGTGGTGGGAGTCGGCCACAGACGAGGGGGCAAGTGACACCATCAGAAGCAGGGGCAGGAGCGGCACAATTATGACTGGACTAGGGAGCCTCAAAGTCCTGGGCTTAGCAGGAATGACGGGAGAGATGCAGTGCTTATTGTTTGGCATTGATGATGTCTACGAATTCGGGCTTGAGAGAAGCACCACCCACAAGGAAACCGTCCACATCAGGCTGGCCCGCTAGTTCCTTGCAGTTTGCCCCAGTCACAGAACCTCCATATATGATACGGGTGCTCTGAGCCACTGCATCAGACACATTCGACTTAAGCCAGCCCCGGAGCTTTTCATGCACTTCCTGGGCCTGCTGCGGTGTTGCAGTCTTGCCAGTACCAATGGCCCACACAGGCTCATAGGCCAGGACAACCTTGCTCCAATCCTTCACATTATCTGCGATGGCCTTGGTCTGCTCGCTCCAATCCTTCACATTATCTGCGATGGCCTTGGTCTGCTCAAAAACGACCTTCTCAGTGATGCCAGCTTCCCTTTCATCGAGTTTCTCCCCAATTCAGGCAATCACTCCAAGCCCCTCAGACAGGGCATGGGTCACCTTCTGCCCGATCAGCTCATCTGACTCCCCAAAGACGTGTCTTCTCTCTGAGTGCCCCAGGACTACCCACGTGGCGCCACAGTCCTTGATCATGCCAGGCCTAATCTCCCCAGTGAAGGCTCCATTGGTCACTTTGTAGCAATTCTGCGCAGCCACAGCGATCTTGGGGTCCAGCTTCTGCCTGGCGAAGTCGATGTAGGCAGTAGGGGGTGCGCATACCACCTCGGTGTCGGCCGGCACCTTGGCCTTGTTCAGCGTGTTGATGAGCTCCCCCAGGTTATTCTTCCTCCCGTTCATCTTCCAGTTGCCCCCGACGAAGAACTTCCTGGAGGGCGCCATGGTGCGGGTCTGGGCACACTGAAGGTCAGGAGAAGCGCGCAGCGCCACACTCCAAGTTTTTTAATGCTCATTCTTTTATATTTTAGCTTTTGGGGCCACACCTGGTGGTACTCAAGAGTTACTTCTGACTGCACTCAGGATACAGTTGGCAGGGCTGTGAGGACCATACGAATCCCGGTTGTCTGTGTACAAGGCAAGCACCTTACTGGCTGTGCTATCACACCAACTCCAAAGTGCTCATTCTTTCAGAGTTACCTACTTTCTTGAGGACCTTTTCATCCCTGTCTTATCCCCATAAATCAGCCCACTGTTTTCTCTCAGATCCAATACCAAGTAATTGGATCTGGACTAAAGCAAAGTAGTCTTCATGTCCTTGGTGCTGAAGTCTTCAAGTAAAACAAACTTCCACCACACCCTGCTGGCCCCTCATCTCGGTCCAGGGCCCACATCTTCCTGATTCTTGACTAGAACTTCAGCCTCCAGAGAGCCTCAGCTTCCAGAAACTTTTCTCATCTCACATTCCTTCATGTGGGGAAAAAAATCACCAGGCCCTTCCAAAATGCCTCCCCAAAACATCAAAATTGCATTCCACAGTCTCTCCAAATCCTGCATGTTGTCAGAAACACTGCTAAGGACTCCGTTAGTTGACAACCATTTTGACCCCAGGAAAGCTGGATCTTGACTCTAGGTACATCTCGTAACCCCTCAGCTCATCTGCTTCCTTCAAGGTTAATATGAGCTGGTTGTCCTCAGTGGCACTGAATGAAGTAATAGAGACAAAAAAGCTGGGATTTTCTCAAAGTGGGAATGTGAAAAGAACCTGACATCTGAAAAACTGTTTTACATCTATGCTAGACTTATGAGACAGCATGTTCACCAACACTTTCCATGATTCTTAGCTTCTGGTGGTTCTCAAACTACTCAAAATAAGTGTAAAAGAAACTTGCTTTTGCCCTAGAGACAAGTTTCTTCAACAGAGATGGAAGATGAACTATGGAGTATGAAGAGATAGATGAACCATGACTCACTCTCCTATATACAGGAACCCCTCCCACCTGTCAGCTACACGAATATTTACAGAAACGCCTAGTAAAGTGGCTAATATTCCTGGTGTGTAAGAGGGATGTCTGAAGGCATGAGAAACTATGAATTTTTCATACCAAATGAATGTTGGTGCCTTTGTCATGAAGAATGTCACCCATGTGCCTCTGTGTGTATGTGTCTTTTGGGCCACACCTGACAGTACTTTGGGCTGCTCTCAACTTTGGTGGGATGGATCCAGTTGTATTTGGGGAACAATTCTCAAAGCTGAGATTTAACCCAGCGTCACCTGCACCCAATGCATACATTTCAACTCACTAAGACATCTCTCTGACACACACTTGCATATTTTCAAAAACCAACTGTGTTTTTTTGCAGTTATTCCTTTATGTCAAGCACAATTGATTATATAACTCACATTAATTAGTGTGATAATTTGATCAATCTAAAGTTCTCTTCAAAATAAATTTAACTACAAAAGACTCAATGTAAAGGTATAATAAAACAAAGACATAAGAAAAGTGTAACCAAACCCAATATTAACATGATATAAGAGGGCATAAGGCCTTGCACATGGTCAACCTTTGCACCACATATAGTCCCAGGAGTGATCCTTGAGCACAGAGTCATTACCTCTTTGGCCCCCAGGAATTACTTCTTACTGTGCACTCGGGAATCACTCCTAGTTTAATAGAATAATGATGGGTTATCATTCAAATCTGGCAAAAGGAGAACTAAAGCCTATCATATTTTCTATTAAAATATTATTAGAGCTGGAGTGATAGCACTAATAGTGTATATGTAAAATCATTTTAACTGTATTCATTTATTGATTCATTGATTGATTGGTTTCTGGGTCCAATCCAGTGACATTCAGGCAGGCCGGGGGACCATATGTGAAGCTGGGAATCAAACCAGGTCCTTTTCTGATTTACCACATGCAAGGTAAATGCCCTACCACTGTGCTATCTCTCTAGCTCCAGCATTTTTATACAATATTAAATTGTATCCACCAGTTATAGCTAAGTGAAGTTTTGAGGGTTTTTTTTTTTTTTGAGAGGAGTAATGCTCAGAGATTACTTCTGACTCTATGCCCAGGAGTCACTTCTGGCACTGCTCAGGGAACCATATAAGATGTTGGGATCAAATCCCAGTCATCTGTGTGCAAGGAAAGTACCCTATCCACTGTACTACCTCTCTAACCCAAAGAAAGAGAAATATCTTTACAGATGAAGTTCAGAGCAGAGTTTTAGCCAAAATTTGGGTTTCAGAGCTGACTGTCCACTAACAAAGTTTCAGTCTGTAGATAATGATTGAAACATTGGTGGAGGAGGAGTGGAGGGGAGAAACTTTGTCCCCAGGGTTTCAGGAGGGCAGGGACGGCAGGTATGATAGTTTGGCCATTTACATGGTTATTGATCACTTAAGTTTATTTATTAAGAATTATGTGACTCCTGTTTCTCACTGGCAGGAAAAGGAGTCATAAAAATGAGGAAAAGCTGAAATAAATCTTCAAGTGTTGGACTAGAATTGGAAGTATACAAGTATAAATTCATAGCTTCCATTATATAAATGGTGATAACAGGAAGGTGGCATAGAAATGTATGGGAAAGGCAGAGCCAAATCTATTTCAAGTCACTGAAAGATGGGAGTAGCAATCTCCTGGTATAAATGAAAAATCCTAGCACAAGGAAAGAACAAAAAGAATCAGGACCATTTGCTCTGACAGAGGCAAGCTCAGGTTCCAAGCAGGAGGGGGATTAGGTGAGGAACACACAGGAGCCAGATTCTGCTGACCAAATCTGCAACAATCTGAGCAGCAAAACACAATAATGTAAAAGCACTGTGAATTGTTGAGGTCTATTTAAAAAAAAATCAAGGGGCCGGAGAGATAGCATGGAGGTGAGGTGTTTGCCTTGCATGCAGAAGGATGGTGGTTCGCATCCTGTATGGTCCCCTGAGCCTGCCAGAAGCGATTTCTGAGCATAGAACCAGGAGTAACCCCCCTGAGTGCTGCCAGGTGTGGACCCCTCCCCAAATTAATAGTTTATTTGAGCAAAAATTGAGTAGAATCAAGTGGTGCCAAACCAGAATTGGCTTGTTGTGCTCTGCCTTCAAAAGATGGTGAAGCATCTATGGAGAAAGAGAAGCAAGGTAAGGAAATTCGTGATTGGCTATAGCTTAAAGCCTCATTGTAAACAGCTGCCCTTAGACTTTGACTTCATAACTCAAGGTATTTACAGGCTTATTTTTTTTATTAGCTTATATAGGTGCTACAACATTAGAGACACTTTAGTCTAAGACCTCATATTTAATTTTAACAGACCACTTACATTTCTGAACAGAAAATCATAGTAAAAAATATATATGTAAATATATATTACACAAATGAAAAAGTTTATTGTGATATAGGATAGTTAAATAAATTCTAAGCACCACTCCACAAAATATTTAGTAAGTTTGGTGTATACAACCTAAATCAAAATGAAGGACATAATGAGAATAAGAAAAAATTACAGACAAAAATCACCTACACAAACCATGACCTTAACCCAATATGAGGAAATAATCCTTTCAGTTAAAAAATATTATACCAAATGTTTGAGCAAATGCTTTCTTTGAAAGTACTTAGGTCACAAAAGCAACAGAGTGACTAAAGAACTGTCCCAGGTAAGAGACTAAAGAAATATGATGGGGCTGGGGACCAAGCACAGTCTTCATATGCAGGAACCCCAGGTTCTGCCCCCTCCCATATCACATGATCCCCAGCCACTACTAGGAGTACCCACTCCCCCCCAAAAAAGCAAACAAACAAGATGCCAGACAGCTGAAGCCTTCATATTTTAGCTACAAAATTCATATTGCACCACCTTCAGGGGTACTCCAAAGCTCTTTGTACTGTACTCAGGGTACTCCTGTTGGTGCTCAGGAGACCATGCCCCTGGCCTCCTGCATGTACTGCTCATGCTCCAGCCTGTTAGACTATTCCTTCAGCCTAGTTTTCATTGATACAGATGTAATAAGGATAATTTGCTTTTCAGACTCCAAAAGAAAAAAATAATACTTAAAATTTCCTTCCCATACAAGAGACAATCACTTCTTTGCTTGCCAAGAGAAAACTTTAAATTGTAACCTGTGGTTTAATTTAAAACTTGAATTATACAAATATGCAAGGGACTTAAATGAGGTTGAGTTTCTCCTTTCCTGCAGAAAGATAATGAATTTACTAATCACATACTCTATGATGTGAATTCTCCAAAATGAATCGTTAAATGAAAGGAGACATATGATGGAGAATTTTACCTCTTAATGACTACTCTTTTTCCTTACTAGAAATCCTCCATTAATTGGCTTTTGGGGGGGAACAAATACAAGTCCAAATGGAAATTTTTCTCAGAGTCTTCACAGACTTTTGCAGGGTATTGATCAATGGCAAAGAATAACAATGACAAAACTATTTTAATTAAACTTTGAGTACAGTGCCTCCATAAAATTGGGAATTTGATGAACAGCACTTAGCAATTTCAAAAGAACACACAGAACAGATGCCTGCAGATTTTAAATATCCAACTGTCATGTGTTCTGTATGTAAATTTTTTCTTTCAGATTTTTGCACACAGGGAAAGCCTCCAGCGACTACCTAAAGCAATTCTTTAAAAGTTTGGCAACCACGGAGAGATAGCACAGTGGCGTTTGCCTTGCAAGCAGCCGATCTAGGACCAAAGGTGGTTGGTTCAAATCCCGGTGTCCCATATGGTCCCCCGTGCCTGCCAGGAGCTATTTCTGAGCAGAAAGCCAGGAGTAACCCCTGAGCACCGCCGGGTGTGACCCAAAAACCAAAAAAAAAAAAAAAAAAAAGTTTGGCAACCAGGCCGGTGCTTGCGAGTTTCCTGAAAGCTGTCTCTACTGAAGCAGAACCAGCACCCGGCAATTCCTTCCACAGTGGGCTTATTGTCACCGCCTCTGGACAACAAAAACCATCAATTAATGAGCATGTCCAAAGGGGATGTGTCAGCGTGTTCTTTTGAATGTGCCTTAAAAGAAATCTGGGGCCCAGCCATAGCACAGCAGGTAAAGATTTGCCTTGCACGTGAGCAACCCAGATTCGATCCCCAGCCCTCACCCTTCCAGGAGTAATTGATGAACTCAGAGCCAGTGTGATTCAAAACAAACAAACAAACAAAACAAAAAAAAGGAGGGGAGAGGAGATGTGAGGAGAGGTGAGGTGAGGGAAGGGGAGGAGTGGGAAGGGGAGGGGAGGAGAGGAGAGGAGGAGAAGCGAGGAGTGGGATGGAGAGAAGGGAGAGGGGTGGGTGGGGGGGAGGGAGGAGAGAAGAAGGGAGGGGAGGGGAGGAGAGGGGAAGGGAGAAGGGAGGGGAGGGGAGGAGAGGGGAAGGGAGGGGAGGGGAGTAGAGGTGAAGGGAGGGGAGGGAAGGAGAGGAGAGAAGAGGGGAGGGCAGGGGAGGGGAGGAGAGGGGAAGGCAGGGGAGGGGAGGAGAGGGGAAGGGAGGGGAGGAGAGGAGAGGGGAGGAGAGGGGAGGGGAGGGATAATAATTTCTCTTCCCTATCATTATTGGTGTATAAAAAGGCCATTGATTTCTGTGTGTTAATTTTGTAGCCTGCCACCTTGCTATATGAGTCTATTGTTTCTATAAGCTTTTTGGTAGTGTCTTTAGGGTTTTCTAAGTAGAGTATCATGTCATCTGCAAACAATGAGAGCTTGAATTCTTCCTTTCCTATCTGGATTCCCTTGATATCTTTTTCTTGCCTGATCGCTATAGCAAGCACTTCCAGTACTATGTTGAAGAGGAGTGGTGAGACCAAGACATATTGTAACCATACACTTTATATAGTGAAGTTCTGTTATAGCGTAAGATATTAAGCTTCCTAACCACTCTGCTCATCTCAGATATGAATTGATGTAGAGAAACACGAGGATACGAAAGAATAGGGGAAGAGAAGAGGGGAAGGGAGGGGAGGGAAGGAGAGGAGAGAAGAGGGGAGGGCAGGTGAGGGGAGGAGAGGTGAGGGGAGAGGAGAGGGGAGGGGAGGAGAGGGGAGGGGAGAGGGGAGGGGAGGAGAGGGGAGGAGAGGGGAGGGGAGGAGAGGGGAGGGGAGAGGGGGGAAGAGGGGAGGGGAGGGGAGGGGAGGAGAATATCCCCTAGGGAGATGTGGTCAGTGCTGCAATTCAGAGGATCCTGGTCACATGAGGCCAGTACAGATCATGTGTGGGGGCAGGTGGGAAAATGCAGCGTCCTTTAATTGTTGGTTCCGAAGTGCCTCTCCTCTTGGATGAGAATTCACATTGAACATATGCTCCAGAAGGTGCAATATTAAAGCTGTTTCTCCGTGCTGAGAACATGGCATTTTCTGCATTGCCCACCTGCGTACAACTCTGATTTCCCCCCCTCTTTCTTTAGCTGTTATTATCAAAATTGGGGAATGAGGATTTGAAAATTAGGGCCGGCCATTTCCTGATTCCAGGACTCTGCGCTGTTTTTTTCTTCCCTCTGCTTTTATCCCTGTCTCTATCTACTTGGTGTTCTTAATTTTAGCACAAAATCATCCCTGTAAGGAAGAATTGAAAGATGATGAAAATGTACTGATTTATTAAATCATAAGGATCTTCTAAATTAAGTAACTTTCAAATTTCAGTAGTGGTTTAATTTTTAATTTATCTTACCATAAATCATAATGTTGAAAGAAACGGAATTGGAACCCAAGTATTAAAAAAGTAAATAAAATTATAAAACAGCTCAGGCAATTTTGGGGAGAAAAGATTTACTGTAAAGAGAAATAGCATGTTAATCTATGATAATAATTTCATAATGAAAATACAGGCCACTTCAGAGAAATAAATAGTCCAGCACTTTAAAAAATTTAAAAAGATTCAGGGGCCATATTTATAGCATAGTGGCAGCATGTTTCCTTGCACGTGGCAGACCCAGCTTCGATCCTTGGAATCCCATATGGTCCCCCTTCCCAAGTATGCCAGGAGTGATTTCTGAGCACAGAGCCTCAGAACACTCCTGTGTTCCCCCACAAATAAAAAAGGGATTTAAAAAGTTAATTATCAAAATGGCTATATCAGATTTCTTCTAATCCCTGTTGTTTTCTGAAATAGTTTGTGAGTATTGAGATCTGTGTTTTGTAAATATTTCAATGAGAGTTCCATTTATGTTTCCTCTTATGTTTGATTTTTTTAAAACTACACCCCCGCTATTTTGGGGATTACTCTGCCTCAATGCTTGTGAATCACTTCTGAAGATGTATGAGGCACCAAATGGTGCCAGGAATCAAGCCCAGGATCTCACAGATGCAAAGTAAATGCTCTATGGCTGAGCCACATCCCCTCACCTAATAGCAGAAGTTTTCCTTGAAACAACTATCTGTATCTATGTTATTTTAGTTAAAGCTGGAGAGAAAGAGACAGACAGACAGACAGACAGACAGACAGGATAAATTTGAGCCAATGGCAATCTCTCTTGAGCAAGGGAAATCTCTCCTGCATGGAATCAAAGTACCATCAGAATGTTTGGTATTAATGGCTGTCTAGAGTCTGTAATGTCTAACCTTTCCTTTTAGTACCTCTGAGCTTCCAAACGTCCATCTAATCTGTGTTCCCCCTGGGAGCAGATAGTACAATTCCCTGACTGGCTGCTTTCTGATTGGATCAAAGAACCTTGCCACTTATGTAAAAAACCTGATAGCTACACCAGGTTGGCTGAATGCTCAGCCGAATCTCCAGAGGGTAAAGAATTTCAGGTATTAAAATCAAGTAAAGCGATGGGGTGGTGTATTCAAAACTAGGGCCCTAAATTCAGGTAGCTCTGACTGAATGGAAAGCCATTTAGTCTCTCTGGATTTGGTTCCTTTGTTTGTTTTTACTTTGTTTAAAATGTATCATATAGTTGACATAATTGATCATAACACATTTGTTTCCAGATAAGTGAGAGTAAAGTTATTTTAAAAATAATTTTAAAAATAGAAAGAATAGGGGCTGGAGAGATAGCATGGAGGTAAGGCCTTTGCCTTGCATGCAGAAGGACAGTGGTTCAAATCCCGGCATCCTCTATGGTCCCCACAGCCTGCCAGGGACGATTTCTGAGTGTAGAGATAGGAATAACCCCTGAGTGCTGCCGGGTATGACCCAAAAAAACAAACAAATAAAAGTAGAAAGAATAAATGGGGCTGGAGAGATAACACAGCAGTAGGGCTTTTGCCTTGCATGCGGCCAACCTCGGATGGACTCCTGTTAGAATCCCGGCATCCCATATAATCCCCCATACCTGAGCAATTTCTGAGCCAGGAGTAACCCAAGAGTGCTGCGGGGTGTGATCCATAAACCAAAAAAAAAAAAAAAAAAGAATAGAGAAGAAAAAATTTTAATGAAAGATAAAAAAATGTACAGTAGCAAGCAAATTTGTGAAAATCATTATATCTCCAATGAAATCAAGATAATGGCAGAAGGTTCAGTAAGCTCTTATTGTTAGCTATCCATTCAGTTATTTCATTTGTTTCTGAATATTAAGTGACTTCAGCTACACATTGGCATCTAAGCTGGTGTGCTCCTATAGGGATGCCAGCATCAAACTAATGAAGTTGTCCATAAATTCAAAGCACTATTACTGATACTGCAGCATTTGTGGATTGTATTCTCAGCTGTCAGGCTTCCTAGAAGAAGGATGCAACTTGCACTTGTTCCAATAAAAAAAGCCCTGATGATATCAGCCCAGATACTGGCATACCTGAAGATTGGCTAGACTGAAGAAAACCATAGAGGAGTGGTGAGGCCGGGTCAAAGGCAAAGCAGTTATTATGGGTGATGGATGGATGCAGCAAGCATAGCTTTGACAAGGTAGGGTTTTGGCCCACAGTCCTTTCCTCCTGAGATTGACAGCTTTCAGCTGTGTGATCAATTTACCCATGATTTTTCACAGCTAGGTTTATATCTCATTTGAGAAAATAGTGAGTCTATGGAACTAGCCCAGTGCGAACATGGGGACTGCACTTGTGGAAGTGATTACAGCTACCTAGTCTCCTAGAAGAAGGATAAGGGGGAAGGTGCCCACATTCATACCAAAAAGCCCTGGTGATATCAACCAGGTATACGGGCTTACCTGAACATTGGTCAGATTAGTGTCTCTGAAGAGAATCATAAAGGTGTGGTGAGGCTAGGCCATAGGCAAAGTGTTGATTATGTATGATGGATGTAACAGGTGTAGCTTTTTTGGTTAATGTACCCAAGATTTTTTCATGGGTTGGTTTAGTTCTCTTTCAAGAAAAGAGTGAGTCTATGGAGCTGACCTGTTATGAATACGGTATCTGCGTATGTGCAGTTTCTTTATTTTAAGTAAAAGAAATAATACTCGGATCCCCAAAGTCCCCTTTTATTATAAATCATTTTCTGGTTCTTAAATAAGCTAGCAATAAAAGGATGTGCCAATTTCTGTCATGGAGTTTGTACGTGAAGAGAGGCTTAGGAGAAAAATGTGCAACTATGGTAATCAAGGATGCATTAAAATTTTAACAGTGAAAGATATCCTATATAGCAAATCAAGTAAATCAGAAAAAAATGTAATTAAACATTAAAAGAATATTGGAAAGGTCTTTTTCTTTTTAAAGAAATGAATTCACAGCTGGAGCATATGCTGTACATGCATGAAGTCAGGGCTCAATCTTGGCACCACCAGGCATAACCCCTGAACATAGAGTATTGAGTTACCTGAGCACTACTGGATGTGGCCTAAAAACATTTCACTTCTACTCCTTAATTTTCCCTTCAAAAGCACACTGTATATTTACCTGTAGGACACTAGATAAATGGCTGAGATTCTTTTCTGGTTTTGGGGTCACACCTGGCAGTGCTCTGGGTCTAGCCAAGCTTTCATTGTGCCCTGGGACCAAAAGGTGTCACAGATCATACCCTGACTCCCTCATGTAAGCATGCACTCCAGCTCTTTGAGCTATCTTGGCCCTGCTCAATAGTCTTATAGGGGTAGTTAACCCCAACTACTTAATCTAAGAGCCAAGCACTATTGTTAACATTGGTTTCAAATGTCTTAATCATGTCTTCTTCCAGCTTTAGACAAAATTCTAACTCCTTGTGTTTTGATTTGCAGAATCCAGGTAAATCTACCCTTCTGTCCTGTGTTCTGGTGAGAAGTCTCCTTTAGCATTTGCAGCTATAGTATCATCTCATTGAAAAATGAATATTGGAATAAAGAGATAGATCTGGTGGCTCAATTTCCTCTTTCTCTTTCATAAATACTTGCATATCCATTTAAAGCCATAAGTAAAAAATCCAAGCCTGCCCCCTTACAGACACTCTTAAAACTGCAAAGATGTAAAGCTTCCTAGAAGAAGGTATCTTGTGGGGAATATTGATTCTGAGTGTGCTTGCTTCACAGACTGTGGGAGCATTAACTACTCCAGAGACCTTGGGGAGCTGGCTATAGCACAGGCATTTTCCACCAAGAAATAGGGTGTGGATGGTGGTCCTAATAGGGGACCAGGTCACCAACAATTGAGATGGAAACTTACATTATCGTCAGTATTGCATAAGTGAAAGCAAGATCTATTTTCAGGAATTGCTTTGAGTCTGAGGGGAGGGTAAGGAAGGTTGGATACTAGATAGCTAGCCATAACAATCAGCCCCTTTGATTCAGACTCTCTCAAAATAAGGGATGCAACTGGGATCTGCCTGGGGGAATTCCCTCTCTGTGCTCTTTTTCTAGTACAACTCGAAACTGTACCTTTCCACCTGTCCTAGACTGCTTTGGGGATTGAACTGGACAGAAAGAGGCCAAAGTAAAAAGAGAAGCAAATCATAATAGAGGTAGTCAAGGTGAGAGCCAGTAATGATTGGGTTTTATGTTTTTAACTAGCAACACAGACATTTCTTTTTTTTTTTTTCAGGCCACACCAGTTTGATGCTCAGGGGTTACTCCTGGCTAAGCGCTCAGAAATTGCCCCTGGCTTGGGGGGACCATATGGGACTCCGGGGGATCGAACCGCAGTCCTTCCTTGGCTAGCGCTTGATAGGCAGACACCTTACCTCTAGTGCCACCTTGCCGGCCCCAGAAATTTCTTATTGGGAAAATTCATAAGGTACTGCTCTCTGGGACCTATACTATCCAAGACAAAGTCAGCACATGGAAGTGTTTTTTTAATGATTAGTACTTACAAAAATATTATTAAAAATGACTTTCTTGGGGCTGGAGTGATGGCACATTGGTAAGGCATTTGCCTTGCATGTGGCTGACCCAGGACAGACCTTGGTTAAATCTCTAGCATCCCATATTGTTCCCCAAGCCAGGAGCGATTTCTGAGCGCGTAGCCAGGAATAACCCGAGTGTCATAGGTTGTGGCCCTACAAACAAAAAGAAAATTGACTTTCTTAAAATATTTTTAAGTAAGGTAGAATTTAAAAAGAGTAACTTTAGGATTAGAGAGAAATAAAACAGGTAAGATAATTGCTTGCATGTAAACAATTCAGGTCCAATTTCCAGCACTACATATGATCCCCTGAATATCACCAGGATTAATTCCTGAATAAAGTCAGTGGCCCAAACACAAACAAACCAAAAGTTTAAAGAAAAGATATATTAAATTCCGGGGCCAGAGAGATAGCATGGAGGCAAGGCGTTTGCCTTGCATACAGAAGGATGGAGGTTAGAATCCCGGCATCCCATATGGTCCCCCAAGCCTGCCAGGAGCAATTTCTGAGCACAGAGCCAGGAGTAACCCCTGAGCACTGCTGGGTGTGACCCAAAAACCAAACCCCCCCAAAAAAAGAGAGAGATTAAATTTCAATTTAGCATATTTTGTGAAAAAAAATTTTTTTCCTTATTTCTCAAAGAATATTCTTGTCTGTAATTAATAATTAACCTGGCATATGACTCCCCTCCCTGGATAATAGTTCTAAAATCTACAGTGAAAGGAGATGAAAACTGAAATGAGTATATGTGAGAAAAAGCAGATCAGAGTAATGGCACAGGAAAATAACATCTTGGATCCCAAGCTGGGAAGGAAAAAGTAAGTGGTAGATTCATTGTCACTATTACCTTAAAAGATTTGAAAGATTTGTAATTCACTTTGGCCACAATAAAACTTAAAAAAAAAAAGTAGTAGAATCATAGAAATGATCACTACCACACATTTCACTTTTTTGCTATTGTAGCTACTGCTGACTCCAATAAACCATTTGGAAACCAAATGAACTCAGAAAAGACAAAACACAATGTATTCAGTTTCTTAAATAGCTTTCCTAAAGATAATCGAAATCAATTTATCATAGTGTAACCAGACTGAACAATTCATCAACAACAGGATCTTGAACTGCATTGCCCAAAGAAATATTTTATTCCTCTAGGAAAGAAAGGTAATTCATTATTCACTTACTGTATCAAGAAGAAGGAACACTAATATGTGGGTCTCATATTCTTCAACAACTTTCCCAACATCAGGTTGTAATAATATAGAACAAAAATTAAATGTCTCTGCCCTCATGAAACTCACATGATAGAGAAGAAAGGCAATTACAAATAAACTCAGTCTCCATGTTCTCACCAAGCCAGCTCCAGAGACTCATTCTTTCCTTGAAAGATATGTAAACCAAGCTGTGTAAAATCATAGGTACATCAGCCACACAGTTAAAAGCCGGCAATCTCAGGAGGAGAGGAAGGGCCAAGATCCTATCCTGCCAAAGCCACTCCTGCTGCATCCATCACCCATAATCACCACTTTGCCTGTGGGCCTGCCTCACCACTAGGCTACAATTCTCTTCAGAGAAACCAATCTACGTACAGGTATGCCAGTATCTGGGATGATATTATCCGGGCTTTTTTGAAGCAAGTACAAGCACCTTCCCTCTACATGCTCCTTTTTCTAGGAGGCCTGGAAGCTGAGAATGTGCCCCACATAAGCTCCTGTATCAGAATAGTACTTTGAATTTATGGACAACTTCATTTGTTTGATAATGGTGTCCCAATAAGAACACACAAACTTAAATGCCAATGTGTAGTTCAGAAACAAATTAAACAACAAAATGGTCAGCTAGCAACAAGAGCTTACTAAATCTTCTGCCATTATTTCAATGACTTCATTGGAAATACAATAATTTTCAAAACTTTGTTTGCCACTGTACTTTTTTCCTTTCATTTTTCTTTAAAATTTTCTTTCTTGTCTTCCTTTTTCTTTCTCATTCTTTCTCTTTTAAATAACTTTGCTCTCACTTATTAGAAACAAATGTATTTTCTAATGACCTATTGGAGATAAAATAATTTTCACAGATTTGCTTTTTCTATTTTCTTCTTCTCTTCCTTTTTTATTTTTTCTTTCTATTCTTTTTAAAGTAACTTTCACTTATTTGTAAAAAATGTATTAATGTCAACTATGTGATGCATTATCTTTAAATAAAGTAAAAAATATATATCATAGACAGCATGTATCAGTATTATGATTGTTGGTAAAAGTTGCCAGTACGTGAACTAGATTTTTCTGTCAGGTAATTACATGTGTATCTTTATCTTTTATGATTGATAAAAACAATTACTCTCATAATACTAGGAGAGCTATTGGTAAACAAATTAGAATTTTTCCTTATATTTAATAGTTTAGAAGAAAAATATCACTAATTTTGTCTTTTGCTTTCTACGATGATTCATTTATTAGAACCTCTTAATGAATTGCTAAGTAAATTCTTCAGACTAAAGAACCAAAAATAATCCTTAATTTTGATAAATGAATGAGGAATGTCAGGAATTGTAACATCTGAAAATAAATAAATGATTTTTTTAAATTCTCTAAAGATACATAAGGCTATATTTAAAACAAAGAAACATAGCATTGTCTAGTGGAGTGTTTAGTATTTGTAAATCTGATGCAGGTGACAACTGACTTGTTATAAAGACATAGGGAGATGAGGAGATAAAAAGTGGTATATGGCTATATGTAGTATTTCAGCAGATTATGGGCAATAGAGTCATGTTAACATGTTAAATTTAAGTGGCCTATGAAATATGAGAAAGTTTGGGCATAGATTATAATCTTTGGGTAACCAACAAAGAAAAACTTATATAGTCAAAGTGGTCTAGTTATGACTCAGTAGATAAGTTAAAATAAAATTGTCTTAGTTCATGCCACACAAACAAAACCACCATAGACTGAGTATTTTAAACAATAAACATATTTTATATATTTAAAAAGAGTAAATGCACATGGAGCTAGAGGAATAGCTCAATTGACTGGAGTTTATTCATGCTCTGCATGCAAGGAATCTGAATTTTGTTTCCTGAACCTCACAATCCCTGGGAACCCCTTGAAATCAGAGCTAAGAGAAGCCCTGGACACCACTGGTTATTCCCCCCCCAAAAAAAAACATAAATTCATGTGAGTTGTGTGAATTTCAAATTTATAGGCACAATACAGTTCCACTGGAATGTGTCTTTCTTTTCTGATGTAGTTAATAATTCAGACTTAGCTCCTGCATTCCTTTTTCTGCTGATAGAAGGAAAATGAACTCAATCTTACACACTAAAAGATGCCTGGGGACAGGAGCACAGTGGATAGAGGGTAGACTTGCCTTGAACTTGGCTGACCTTATCCCCATTATGGTCCCCCAAGCACCAGGAATAATTCCTGAGCTTAGAGCCAAGAGTAACCCCTATGCACCTCCAGGTGTGGCCCAAAAAGAAAAAAAAATGACCTCTGCCTTTTGGAAACTAGTAAATATTTTGGATCCGAAGCAATAATATAATGGATAGAGTGCTTGCCTTGCACACAGCTGATCCAGGTTCTATTCCCAGCATTCCATATGATTCCCAAACTCGGCCAGGAGTAAACCCTGAGTACAGCTAGGTCTAGTCCAAAAACCAAAACAAAAAAAAATTTTTTTTTCAGATAGTAAATATTCATTCTGATTCAAAGTTCTTCTTTTCTCTTTCTTGGGAAGTCTCAGGGCCATGGGGCTTCTGTAGTATAGCTGCCCACAAGATTCTTGTTAAATTGCAGATCTGCATTGCTGAGGTGCATTTTAATGCAAATTCTATTTGGCCTCTACTTACCAGTGCATAATCCCTGGCAAATTTACAGTCTCCAGGCCCACACATTTAATCTTTCTTGGTTTCCTAGATTTTTTGAGTTCTTTTTCAGGGTTGTAAAACCTCTCCACATTTTCCACAAGCCATCCTAGAACATGCAGGACTCTGGAATGCTTCCTGAATCTTATCCACCAGGCCCCCTTCTGTGCTGGCAGCCCAAGAACGCTCTTGGCTGCATAACTTTCACCTACATGAGATGAAGGTGGCACTGACCTAGTTAGTTTTGTCTCAGTAAACAACTGAGTGTCAGGGGCTTCTGCCCAGCATCCCTCAGCATCTTAACTTTTGCTCCCTGTGAATCTCCTTTCAGCTATTTGGAAGACTGAATGACCATAAAGTTTGGACAGAAAGTGTGTGGAATTGGGATGAACATCTCATGAAGAAATGGCTTCAACTGCAGTTAAATATGAGAAGGGACTGAAGAAAGGAGAGGGAGAGGAGAGGAAAAGGGGAGGAGAGAATGTAGAGGAGATGGGGAAATGGGAGGAGAGAATGGTCAGGGCAGGAAAAGGCATATGAGGGGAGGGGGAAAAGAGAGGAGGAGGAAAGAACTGAATTAGACTTAGGGCTTAGTCATGAGGGGAAAAAAGCTCTAATAAGGAAACAGGGATCATGAGTTGGTGAAATGTATGCTTCTCAGTTTCCCACTGGAAACCATGGTTTGTGTATGATAACCAACACAGTTTTCCACAGTTATGTTTATGCACCATGAGTTTTCTGATTACAAGCTGTTTAAACCCCATGCAGTTATATAAAGAAAAGATAGAGGATTCTCTGAAACTAAGTAAGAAGTTCAATTGAGATAAGAAAGCAGAGAACAGCTGGAACTGTTCAGAGGGAGACTAGTCAGATGGACTAGTCTAGGATGTACTAGGGCAGCTCCACCAAAAATGTTGCTAGCCTTTAACCATTGATTGTGACTTTTGGTGCCCAAAATTAAACATAAAATGTGTGAAATCTGCTGATAATAGATTTTTAAATGTCCCTTTATGTTGTAAATCTGCCTCATAACAGGCACCTCAAGGAAAATAGAGATTGCAGGGAGAGCTACAGGTCAACTAGTCTGTTCTCTCCAGAGAAATGATGCAGGGTTTGTGTGCTTTGCACACACACACACTTCAGATCCTTGGCACCTCATGTGCTAACGGTCACCTTATGTAGCTAAAGATCATGACTAACTACAAAGGAATATCCCTGAGTACTCCTAGGTGTGGCCCAAAATGAAACTGAAAATACGTCTCGTAACTTTAACTTTCATGTGTAACTGTAAGACAAAAAATACTGTCGATGGCAAATAGTTCATTTCCCCACTTCCCTCCCCCCCCTTGCCTAGGCATTAATACATAGACACATATTAATGCATTAAATCTTATAAGCATTTACTATCTACACTCAATCAAGTCTCTGGGGTTAATTTTGCTTGTTTCCACTGACATTCATATGCTTTTAAACTGGCAATTCATGACTCTAAATGTTAATGACATAGAGGGAAGGGGGAAATTTTAATGCTCATTAACAATATTTGTGCTTTTAAAGTGGAGTTTTGCAAATCATGAAGAAACTAAAAATATTTTCACAATGTGCAATAGAATGGAAAGAGGTTGGAGCCCTGGGCTGGCTTTAGCTCACGACTGGGCATTAACCCTGGCTCTGCCATCTGTTTGTTATAACCAATAGCTTATAGGTAGTTTCTTTCACCTGTGTATGAGGTATTGAGCCTGCTCTCTAGCTCCTTTAAATTCTAGTATTCCATGATTTCATTAAAATTTATTCCAGGACATTTTAAAACTTTATACTATAAAACACAAAAACATATTGCTAATTTTCTTCTTATAAAGAAAAGGTATGGACACACTGAACTAAGTTAAATATCATCTCTCAGTCATCTTAGAGGAAAATGACTTCTAGTCAATTGTTTGTAAATAAATAATGAAAAGAAGAATTCATAAATATTTATTAGTAATATTTAGCAGAAAGTAACAATAAAACTAAATTTCTATCAGAGACTGCTTTATATGAAAAATTAATAATTAAATTGCTCTCATTTATTTCTATAAAAACTTCCAAAAAATGAAAGAAGTATAATATAAAATAAAACTATAGCACAATAAATTAAAAATGAGATAAATGTTGATGATAGCAAAATAGTATCAATAGTAATAGCTGTAGATATTTCACTCTGTATATGAAAGAAAAATAGCTATAAGCAGATTTTTAATTTTCACAACAATCCTAGCAATGGTGATTACTTTTTCTCTTCTCTAAACTGAACAAATATTTTGGGTTTGATTTACGTTGTTCTCTTAGGTCACTATGCTAGAAAGCAGGCTGGGGTAAAGATTGAAGGTTATGGGGAACAAAAGCACTGTAGCTAATGATGCTTAAGGAACAGTGGAATTGAGGCACAAACCCAGGTCTTCAACCATGTTAACCACGTGCCTAGCCCCTAAGATTAGCACCTTTGTCCAGAGACATATAACCATCAAATTTTATTTGTGAAATAATGAGTATGAAATACTTTATTAGGCAGTAAGAGTTCATTATTATGATGATAATTAGAGGGAAATGCTTAACAGAAGAAGAAAACATAACAAAATGTCTCAAAACTTTGGAAGATTTTTTTGTGTGTGTGCTTAAATAAATATATATATTTTTTTGCATTTTTTATTTAAACAACTTTATTACATACATGATTGTGTTTGGGTTTCAGTCATGTAAAGAACACCACCCATCACCAGTGCAACATTCCCATCACCAATGTCCCAAATCTCCCTCCTCCCCACCCAACCCCCGCCTGTACTCTAGACAGGCTTTCTAATTCCCTCGTACATTCTCATTATTAGGATAGTTCAAAATATAGTTATTTCTCTAACTAAACTCATCCCTGTTTGTGGTGAGCTTCATAAGGTGAGTTGTAACTACCAGCTCTTTTCTCTTCTGTGTCTGAAAATTATTATTGCAAGAATGTCTTTCATTTTTATTAAAACCCATAGATGAGTGAGACCATTCTGTGTCTTTCTCTCTCTCTGACTTATTTCACTCAGCATAATAGATACCATGTACATCCATGTATAGGAAAATTTCATGACTTCATCTCTCCTGACAGCTGCATAATATTCCATTGTGTATATGTACCACAGTTTCTTTAGCCATTCATCTGTTGAAGGGTAACTTGGCTATTACCAAAGTCTTGCTATGGTAAATAGTGCTGCAATGAATATAGGTGTAAGGAAGGAGTTTTTGTATTGTATTTTTGTGTTCCTAGGGTATATTCCTAGGAGTGGTATAGCTTGGTCGTATGGGAGCTCGATTTCCAGTTTTGGGAGGAATCTCCATATCGCTTTCCATAAAGGTTGAACTAGACGGCATTCCCACCAGCAGTGGACAAGAGTTCCTTTCTCTCCACATTCCCACCAACACTGCTTGTTCTCATTCTTTGTAATGTGTGCCAATCTCTGGGATATGAGGTGGTACCTCATTGTTGTTTTGATTTGCATCTCCCTGATGATTAGTGATGTGGAGCATTTTTTCATGTGTCTTTTGCCATTTGTATTTCTTCTTTGTCAAAGTGTCTGTCCATTTCTTCTCCCCATTTTTTGATGGGATTAGATGTTTTTTTCTTGAAAAGTTCTGTCAGTGCCTTGTATATTTTGGAGATTAGCCCCTTATCTGATGGGTATTGGGTGAATAGTTTCTCCCACTCAGTGAGGGGCTCTTGTATCCTGGGTGCTATTTTTTTTGAGGTGCAGAAGCTTCTCAGTTTAATATATTCCCATCTGTTAATCTCTGCTTTCACTTGCTTGGAGAGTGCAGTTTCCTCCTTGAATATGCCTGTAATCTCAATGTCCTGAAGTGTTTTGCCTATGTGTTATTCTATATATCTTATGGTTTGGGGTCTGATATTGAGGTCTTTCATCCATTTGGATTTAACCTTCGTACATGATGTTAGCTGGGGGTCTAAGTTCAATTTTTTGCAAGTGGCTAGCCAGTTGTGCCAACACCACTTGTTGAAGAGGTTACTTTGTTCCATTTAGGATTTCTTACTCCTTTATCAAAAATTAGGTGATTGTATGTCTGGGGAACATTTTCTGAGTATTCAAGCCTATTTCACAGATCTGAGGGTCTGTCTTTATTCCAATACCATGCTGTTTTGATAATTATTGCTTTATAGTACAGTTTAAAGTTGGGGAAAGTAATTCCTCCCGTATTATTTTTCCCAATGATTGCTTTAGCTATTCTAGGGTGTTTATTGTTCCAAATGAATTTCAAAAGTGCCTGATCCAATTCTTTGAAGAATGTCATGGGTATCTTTAGAGGGATCCCATTAAATCTGTACAATGCTTTGGGGAGCATTGCCATTTTAATGATGTTAATCCTGCCAATCCATGAGCAGGGTATGTGCTTCCATTTCTGTGTGTCCTCTCTTATTTCTTGGAGCAGAGTTTTATGGTTTTCTTTGTATAGGTCCTTCACATTTTTAATCAAGTTGATTCCAAGATATTTGAGTTTGTGTGGCACTATTGTGAATGGGGTTGTTTTCTTAATGTCCATTTCATCCTTATTACTGTTGGTGTATAGAAAGGCCATTAATTTTTGTGTGTTAATTTTGTAGCCTGCCAACTTGCTATATCAGTCTATTGTTTCTAGAAGCTTTTTCATAGAGACTTTAGGATTTTCTAGGTAGAGTATCATGTCATCTGCAAACAGCGAGAGCTTGACTTCTTCCTTTCCTATCTGGATTCCCCTGATATCTTTTTCTTTCCTAATCACTATAGCAAGTACTTCCAGTGCTATGTTGAATAGGAGTGGTGAGAGAGGAAGCCTTGTCTTGTGCCAGAATTTAGAGGAAAGGCTTTCAGTTTTTCTCCATTGAGGACAATATTTGCCTCTGGCTTGTGGTAGATGGCCTTAACTATATTGAGAAAGGTTCCTTCCATTCCCATCTTGCTGAGAGTTTTGATCAAGAATGAGTGTTGAACCTTATCAAATGCTTTCTCTGCATCTATTGATATGATCATGTGATTTCTATTTTTCTTGTTGTTGATGTTGTATATTATGTTGATAGATTTACGGATGTTAAACCATCCTTGCATTCCTGAGATGAAACCTACTTGATCGTAGTGGATGATCTTCTTAATGAGGCATTGAATCCTATTTGCCAGGATTTTGTTGAAGATCTTTGCATCTGTATTCATCAGCAACATTGGTCTGTAATTTTCTTTTTCTGTAGCATCTCTGTCTGGTTTAGGTATCAAGGTGATGTTGGCTTCATAAAAGCTATTTGGAAGTGTTCCTGTTTTTTCGATTTCATGAAAGAATCTTGCCAGGATTGGTAGAAGTTCCTCTTGAAAGGTTTGAAAGAATTCATTAGTAAATCCATCTGGGCCTGGACTTTTGTTTTTGGGCAGACATTTGATTACTTTCTTAATTTCCTCAATAGTAATGGGTGTGTTTAGATATGCTACATCCTCTTCATTCAACTGTGGAAGATTATAACAGTCCAAAAATTTATCCATTTCTTCCAGGTTTTCATTTTTAGTGGCATAGAGTTTCTCAAAGTAGTTTCTGATTACCCTTTGGATCTCTACCATATCAGTAGTGATCTCTCCTTTTCCATTCCTAATACGAGTTATCAAGTTTCTCTCTCTCTCTCTTTCTTTGTTAGTTTTGCCAATGGTCTATCAATCTTGTTTATTTTTTCAAAGAACCAACTTCTGCTTTTGTTGATCTTTTGGATTTTTTTTCGGGTTTCCACTTCATTGATTTCTGCTCTCAGCCTTGTTATTTCCTTCTGTCTCCCTATTTTTGGGTCCTTTTGTTGAGTACTTTTTAATTTTATGAGCTGCATCATTAAGCTATTCAGGTATGCCCCTTCTTCTTTCCTGATGTGTGCTTGCAAAGCTATAAATTTTCCTCTCAGTACCGCTTTTGCTGTGTCCCATAGGTTCTGATAGTTTGTGTCTCCATTGTCATTTGTTTCTAGGAAGGTTTTGATTTCCTCTTGGATTTCATCTCGGACCCACTGGTTATTCACTATTAGGCTGTTTAACTTCCAGGTATTAAAGTTTTTCTTCTATTTCTCTTTGTAGTTCACATATAATTTCAGGGCCTTGTGGTCAGCGAAGGTAGCCTGCAAAATTTCTATCCTCTTGATATTATGGAGGTATGTTTTGTGTGCTAGCATGTAGTCTATCCTGGAGAATGTCCCATGTACATTAGAGAAGAATGTGTATCCAGGCTTCTGGGGGTAGAGTGTCCTATATATATCTACTAGGCCTCTTTCTTTCATTTCTCTTTTCAGGTCTAGTATATTCTAGTTGGGTTTCAGTCTGGTTGACCTGTCAAGTGTTGACAATGCCGTGTTGAGGTCTCCCACAATTATTGTGTTGTTATTGATATTATTTATCAGATTTATCAACAATTGTATTAAATATTTTGCTGGCCCCTCATTCGGTGCATATATGTTTAGGAGAGTGATTTCTTCCTACTGTATGTATCCCTTGATTAATACAAAATGTCCATCTTTGTCCCTTACAAGTTTCCTAAGTATAAAGTTTGCATCATCTGATATTAGTATTGCCACTCCAGCTTTTTTTTTTTTTTTTTTTTTTTTTTTTTCGTTTTTGGGCCACACCCGGTGACGCTCAGGAGTTTCTCCTGGCTATGTGCTCAGAAGTCGCTCCTGGCTTGGGGGACCATATGGGACGCCGGGGGATCTAACCGCGGTCCGTCCAAGGCTAGCGCAGGTAAGGCAGGAACCTTACCTCCAGCGCCACCGCCCGGCCCCCACTCCAGCTTTTTTATGGGTGTTGTTTGTTTGGATGATTTTCCTCCAGCCTTTGATTTTGAGTCTATGTTTGTTCTGACTATTGAGGTGCATTTCTTGTAGGCAGCAGAAGGTTGGATTGAGTTTTTTGATCCATTTAGCCACTCTGTGTCTCTTAACTGGTGCATTTAGTCCATTGACATTGAGAGAAAGAATTGTCCTGGGAGTTAGTGCCATCTTTATATCAAAGTTTGGTGTGTCTGTTGGTCAGTCTTGTCTTAAAGTGGGCCGTTCAGTTTTTCTTTTAATGGTTTTGAGGGCCCGGAGAGACAGCGCAGTGGCGTTTGCCTTGCAAGCAGCCGTTCCAGGACCAAAGGTTGTTGGTTCGAATCCCGGTGTCCCATATTGTCCCCCGTGCCTGCCAGGAGCAATTTCTGAGCAGACAGCC
This sequence comes from Suncus etruscus, assembly GCF_024139225.1. NCBI lineage: Eukaryota > Metazoa > Chordata > Mammalia > Eulipotyphla > Soricidae > Suncus > Suncus etruscus. The sequence continues at coordinate 111,427,934 of NC_064848.1, read as the reverse complement.
AGGAGTAACCCCTGAGCACTGCCAGGTGTGGCCCAAAAAAATAAAAAAGGATGGTTTTGAGTCTTTAAAGTTTCTGAGCTGTTGTTTGTCTGTGAATCCATATATTGTTCCTTCAAACCTGAAAGTGAGTTTTTCTGGGTGCAGTATTCTAGGCAAAGCATTTATTTAATTGAGTTTTGTCACTATGTCCCACCACTGCCTTCTGGCCTTGAGTATCTCCAGTGACAGGTCTGCAGTAAATCTCAAGGATGTTCCCTTGAATGTAATTTCTCTTTTCGATCTTGCTGCTTTCAGAATTCTGTCTCTATCTATGGGATTCGTCATTGTGACTAGGATGTGTCTTGAGGTGTTTTATCTGGGGTCTCTTTTAGTTGGTATTCTTCGGGCATGCAGGATTTGATCGCATGTATTCTTTAGCTCTGGTAGTTTCTCTTTAATGATGTTCTTGACCGTTGATTCTTCCTGGAGATTTTCTTCCTGAGTCTCTGGGACTCCATTGATTCATAAGTTGTTTCTGTTGAGCTTATCATAGACTTCTATTTTCATCTGTTTCCATTCTTTGAGTAATTTTTCCATTGTTTGATCATTTGCTTTAAGGTTTTTTTTTCCAATTTCTTCTGCTGTATGGAATTCATCTCATCTTCCAGTATACTAATTCTCTCCTCAGCTGCTGTTAACCCGTGGGAAAGCTCAACCATGTTTTTCTTCAATTCAGCTACTGAGTTTTTCAGACCTGTTATTTGACCTGAAATTTCAGTTTGGAGTTTTCTGATTTCTATCTTCATATTCTCTTGATTCTTATTAGTGTTCTCTTCTATACTTTCTTTGAGTTCTTTGAACATCTTCCATATTGCAACTCTAAACTCCTTATCTGAGAGACTGACTAGTTGGTTGGTCATGTTCAAGTCATCAGAGTGGCCATTGTCATTCTCTATGTCTGGCGCTAGCCTTCGTTGTTTCCCCATTGTCACACTTGTATTGTGGGTTTTTCTATGTGTTGTGGTTGTATTCATTGGGGCTCCTCCCTTTCTGAGTTCAGCGGCTTCCCCTTTCTGGGCGTGTAAACTCACCTCCAGGGAAGGCTACAGGGAAGGCGAGCCGTCCACAGCTGAGCCACACACAGGATAAAATCAGGCAGAAAATGCAGCATAGCACAGAAGACAGGCAGATAGCGGTGCTGGCATCTGAGTTTCAGCAGAGGTCAGCGGCTTTCCCTTTCTGGGCATGTAAACTCACCTCCAGGGAAGGCGAGCTGTCTGCAGATGGGCCACACACAGGATGAAATCAGGCCAAAAATGCAACACAGCACAGAAGACAGGCAGATAGGGGTGCTGGCATCTGAGTTCCCAACTTTGGAAGAACTTATTGGAAAAAGCAAATGTGCCTAAAATGACATTAAGGGTTTTATGTAATGTTCATAAATAGAAGAAAGTATCATAAATGCAAGATCAGGGTGACATTGTTGGGTGCTGGTGGGGATGGGTAACAGTGTTCAGGGTTTACTCCTGGTTCTGTGCTCAGGGATCATTCCTTGTGAAACTGGAAGGATTGTGTGGTGCCCCAGGGGATCATATATAAGGCAAAGGCCTTAATCTCTGTACTGTATCTCCTGCCCAAGGTGACAATTCTTAAAAACACTGATGAATGTTAACATTAAAAAAGTTAATATCCAGATATCATGTGCCTCTGACAGAGATACAAAACCCCATCTTGCTAAAACATCAAATCTGAGGATTATACCAATTTAGCCCCTATTGACAAGCAAGAACAGTCACAAGAAACTAAGCTTCCAGCCAGCCTAAAGGTGGTATCAGACAGATTCAGCATATGACAATCAGCTTAAAGACAAGTAACTTTGGGGCCGGAGAGATAGCATGGAGGTAAGGCATTTGCCTTTCATGCAGAAGGTCATTGGTTCAAATCCCAGCATCCCATATCCCATATGGTCCCCTGTGCCTACCAGGAGCAATTCCTGAACATGGAGCCAGGAGTAACCCCTGAGCACTGCCGGGTGTAACCCAAAACCAAAAAAAAAAAACAAAAAACAAAAAAAAAACAAGTGACTTGGTTTCAACAAACAAAAAGATAAAGAGGAAAAAAGAAAAGCCCTATTGCTTTCTACATATTTAGGAGGTACATCTAAAATGTATTATTTGGCTCTTGATTTGAACAAGCTAATATTGTTCTATTTTAATGTGTAAAACTTGTTTACTAAGAGGATTATTTACTAATAGGGAATTAATGTTAATATTTTTGTTTTGCCACACCTATTGGTGTTCATTGGCTGCACTTAGTCATCCCCAGTTGTGCTCAAGAAACCATTTGGTACAGAGAATCAAACTCAGTCTCCTACTCACAAAGCTTGTGCTCCAACCCTTTGAATAAGTCCCAAGGTCTAAATTTTATTATTTAAATAAGATCAAGTAGTGTGGGGTTTTAAATGAGACATATTGGAAACAAATAGAAATATTTACACGCTATACCTTACTCTCTATCTCTTACTCTCTACCTTACTCTCCCCTAATATCCCTTTCCCACCTACAATAAACTAAGTTACTCTCCAAAAAAAAAAAAAGAAATATTTACATATGAAACAATAGATCTATGGTTAACCTCAAATTTTCAGTGTGGCAGGGATTATATATATTATATAATTATAATATATTGCTACATATTATAATATTATACTTAGGGGAAACAAGTTTGGTTAGGAGTTAATTATTATTGGAGCCAGGTGATGTGTATATGGGATTTCATTACATATTCACTTTCAAAATAAATGTTCATTGTTCTATACAAACGATTTACAAAAAAAGACTCACCAAATGAAAGCAGCTTTTGAAGCTGACAATTATTACTCTCAAAATGAATAGCACTAAGTTTTGTTTTGTGTCTGAAGAATACATTTCAAATGAGCTCTTTAAGAAAGACAAATTTAGAGGTTGAGGAGATAGTACAAAGGAGAGTGGAGTGCATGCCTGAGACTTGACATACTCATCAGTTTGGGGAGTAAACCTGGTACTCTGAATGCCACTGAGATGGTCCCTGTTGTTTTAATTATAAAATATAAAGTCTAAAGTCCTAGTGTTGATGTGAGGCTTTACTCAGCATGGAGCTTTTACTCCTTCTGCGGGCAGGTCTGGAGAAGGGTAGTAGCAACAAGGCAGCAAGTCCCTATATAAATATTTAAAATATGTTAAATATGTTTTAAAAAGAGAGAGAGACACACATGGGACCAAAGCAAGGTAGGGTGGCACGCAACACACCTGGGTTCAATTCCAAGCATCCCATTTGGTCCCATGAGCTTGTCCAGAATAATTTCTGAGTGCAGAGCCAGGAGTAACTCCTGAGCAACACTGGGTATGGCCCCACCACCCGCCCCTCCCAAAAATGGCATGGTCTGGAGAGAGAGTATGGAGGGTGAGGTGTTTGCCTTGCCTTGCACTGGCCAACTACAAATGGATCCACAGATTCCTGGTCACAATAAGCCTGAATACTAACAGATTGCCCCCCCCCCCCCCAAAAAAAAAAAAAAACAACTAAAACCTTACAAAGACAAAAATGAACTTTCTAGGTATTTTTTTCTTTCTGTTTAATAACTAAAAACTAAAATAAATGGGTATAAATGAAGGTTACTTAACAAATACACAATTAGCATATACTAAATATCAGACTCTCCTTTCACTGTGTATTTGTAGAATTTTATTTACAGTGTTAAAATACAGTTGGACAACAAGGACACCAAGCTATTAGAAATAAGAGGAGACAAAGCTATCTCTGTTACTCCAAGATTTTGATGCTTCCTTTCAGGGTCAGTCTAGGGAAGCAGATGCCCTTGGGATATATTTCCCAGCACAAGATGGAGCCCTACGACTAGTTCTCACCAACAAAAACATTGATTGTGTCCTGTCTCCACCAGACCGGGGATGTAGAAAGACAGAGGTGGCTTCTCTACCCTTTCTCCTGCTTTGGGCTGGATGCAAATGTCAGGTAAATGCCACTGGTATATTTTTTTTCTGAGAGATGTCAGTGCCTCAATTAACCTGGGTCTCTAAATGGCTGCTGCCAGAAACCCAACAACCCATATACCATTATAACAGAGCAACACTCACACACCATCAGTGAACCAATCAATTTCTATGATGCAATGCCCAGCTAGCCAGATCCCAAACTGAGGTTTAGGTCTGTCTTTGTTATAGAACTTAGTTCGTGAATCTGTTGTTAAATGACACTCTGAAATGTATATTTGGGGGGGAGGGTAAGAAATCACTGAAATTAACCAAAGCTAGAAAATGTTTCTTAAAGAAAGGGAGGAGCTGAAATAAATTTTTTAATGGTGGGGTGGAGGGAGTCTTCTCAGCAGTGTTGAAGACCACCAGTTCTAGGATGGAAAGTCATTCCACTAGAAACCTTGAACTGAATTCAGGGCCCTATACATGCCAAATATGTAATCCAGTCCCTTGAGCTCTCTACTCTGCTCTGGACTGTCAACTCTGAACGATGTGGAAATGGATAATTGTACAGAAGAGGAAGATAGTACCATATTAAGGAAGCAAGACAGGAACTGCCGCAGGAATTCATTTGTACTGTAGAATATCTTGGTGAGCAGGTGTAAGTCAGTGAGAGTGAGAAATGAGAATGAAGAGGCAGGATGGAATTAGAGTACATTAATCCTTTGGAATTTAAGACCCAAGTCAAAAGCAACCTCTGAGATTTCTGGAGTCTGAGGATGCCTGATTAGCATTCTATATTTAGAAATTTGTGAGAAAAATAGAATACAGGGTACACCCCAGGGGAAAAGATTAGTTTGAGTAATGATCCAGTTTTGATCATATGGGCAAGCTCAGTGGAAAGGAAGGCAAACACAAGTTTCTTCTTAGTGGTTGTCAGAAAAGAAAAAGCATGAAACTAAAAAGTTATTCAATCAGATCTGTGTTTAATCTTAAAAGTATTAGCTCTATTGTTCAGGGCATTTATTTAATCTCCCTGAGTTTTTTTTCTTCCTTTGTAAAGTGGGAAAATAAGCCACAGTACTCCAAAGTTATTTCACTCTGAATAGACCCTGGTTATGAAATAAGGAAAGGAAAAATAAAACAACATAATTGACATATCCAGCAGGAGGAGATAGAGAATCTATCCATTGTCTAATTATGAACCAGGCTAGGTAGACTCATGAATTATTACTAGTCTTTTATATAACAAGCAATGTAACAGTACATAATATAAAAGAACTAACTCCCAAAGAATTTCACATATACCTTTGCTTTAAGATCATTAATATGATCATTTATCACAACTGTTGTATTACCTGCAATATAAATTTTTCTTAGAGATGAAGATAATTCTAAGATTTATTTTCTTATTTAAAGAAAAAAGTGAAAGTACTTAGTGGATCAACAATTATGCAATATTACCTTCAATTTTATATCAAATTAAAGATAACATCTACTTTCACCCCTTGATAGTGATTAATAAAGTCATATTTAAACGTTATTTGAATTAGTTTTCTTAGGAAATGAGATAGTACTATATTTGATACTGTAAAATTCTCATTAAGACCTTTGCTTAGAATAACTATTCATTATAACAAATCACTACAAACATTGGATATGGGTTTCTGTTTGTTGGTTCTTTGATTTTTGGGCCATGCCTCGTGGAGCTTAGGACTAACTCCTGACTATGCTCAAAGATCACTCCTGGCAGACTCGGGAACCATTTTGTGGAGCAAGCGATCTAACTCAAGTCAACTGTGAACTATCATTTTTGACTCTTTTTGTTTTTTTACAAAGACCTTTACCCCTAAATAAAACCATTTTTTAAAAGTAAACTAAGAAAGTGCCACTTTTCACATCCTAAATATAAACACACGTTAGAGAAGGGCAAAGAAAAAAATTTGTGATCGTCGAAAGTTTTCTGGTATTCTACTATTAGTTTGATATGATTTTAAAGAAATATATCATCTAACAGGAATTTATTTTACAAATGTATAAGGGTCTTTGAATAAGCTATAAGGAACAGTGTTTCTCAACCTTTTGCAAGCCATATTCCCCTTCTTGGCCTCATTTTCTTCCTGTGATTTCCTGGTTCGATAAGTTAACTCCTTAGTCTTGTGCCATGAGCACCCCTTCCCATTAATGTGATTTTTCATCTATGGTCCATTGGAAGATCCTGGGGATTCTCAAGGGCCCACCATTCTGATATATCAATGCTGATAAAGAAAATTCTTTGCATAGATCCAAGAACATTATTAAACAGATAATAAAAATAAAACAATATTTATATTTCTCAAAAAAATGGAAATTAAACTCCCATATGCAGCTATACCAATCCTAGGAATATAAAAACACAATATAAAAATGTCATCTGCATGCCTATATTTATTGCAATGCTATTTACAATAGCCAGAATATGGAAACAACCTGGATGCCCAACAACAGATGAGTGGCTAAAGAAACTGTGGTTTAAATACAAAATGGAATACTATGCAGTCATCAGGAAAAATGAAGTCATGAAATTTTCCTATACATGGATGGATATGGAAACTATAATGCTGAGTGAAATAAGTCAAAGACATGGATAATCTCCTCATCTGTGGGATTTAAGAAAAAATGAAAGACAATATGGCAATAATACCCATAGACAATAGAGATGAGGGCTGGAAGGACTGGGCCATGACATGAAGCTTCCACAAAGAGTTGTGAGTGCAGTTAGTGAAATAACTACACTAACAATTACCATGACAATGATAGAGAGAGAAATACAGTGCCCATTTTGAAGACAGGCAGGGGTGAGAGAGAAAAAAGATGGGGAAATTGGTGGTGGGAAAATTGCACTGATGAAGGGGGGGATGTTCTTTTATGACTGAAACCCATCTACAAACATTCTTATAATTATAGTGCTTAATAAAGATATTTTTAAATGGTAAAAATAAAAAGCTAAACTATAGAAGACTCACAAGCATATGGAGGAACCAAAATTCATCTATTGTGGACAGAAGTTAGAATGGCACAATTCTCTAGAAGAAGGCCTGAAAGTTTCTTATATGTAATTTAAATAAGCTAGCCTATGGAATTATATTCCTAGACAATTTTTCATGAAAATTTTTCCATGAAAAATTTCAGGAAAAGAAAACTTTGTATCTACACCCCTATGTTCATTGCAGCACTATTCACAATTAGCCAGAATCTAGAAACAACCCAAGTGCTCAAGAACAGATGAATGGATGAAGAAACTGTGGTACATCTACACAATGGAATATCTATTAGGAAACATAAAATCATGAATATGCTTATACATAAATGGATATGGAGAGTACTATGCTCAGTGAAATGAGTCAGAGGTAAAGGGATAGACATAGAATGATCACACTCATTTGTGGGATATATAAAAAAAATAGCATGGGAATAATGTTCAGAGACAATAAAGATGAGGGCCAGAAGGACCAGTCCATGCAGAACACTTGCCATAAATAGTTAAGGAGAGTATTTAGGGAAGAGAAGAGACCACTATGACAATAATAGTTGGAAATGATCACCTTGGACAAGAATGAAGTGCTGAAAGGTGCTAAAGTGATATGCATGATACCCCTTCAGTAACAATATTGCAAAACACAGTATCTAAAGAAAATAAAGGAAGATTGAGATAGAGAGAAAGAAAGAGAGAAAAGAGAGAGGAAAAGTTTATGCCATAGAGGCAGGCAGGGGAGAGGGTGAGTGGAGAGAGAGTGAAACTAGAGGCTTTAGTGGCAAGAAATGTGTACGGTGAAGGGATGGGTATTGGGCATTACATTATTGGATCTCGACCATGAACAACTTTGGAACTGTATCTATGGCAATTCAATTAAATAATTTATTTAATTTTTAAAAATAAGATGTTAACTTAAAAAATTAATTTCTTCTTGGGGACAGAGCAATAGCACAGTAGGTAAGGTGTTTGCCTTGCATGTGGCTGACTGAGTTTCAACCCTGGGCACTCTATAAGGTCCCTTAAGCCTGGCAGCAGTGATCTGTAAGGGCAGAGCCAAGAGTATTCCCTGAATGCATCCAGTGTGGACCCCCACAAAAATTTACATTTTTCTTAAGAGTTACAGAATTGGGGGCAGAGAAATAGTTCAGTTGGCTGAAGTGCTTGTTTTTTATGTATGAGTCTAGGTTCATTCCAAAGCATCAGTGACCCCCACCCCTCCCAAGCATAACAAGTAGTTACTCCTGAATATTGAGTCAGGAATAGCCCTGACCATTTGAAACACAAACAAACTAATAAGTGCTACAAAACAGAAAAATGAAGGGCTTGCTTCTCATTTATCAAATAACTATGGTCTTGAGTTTTTCATAAAAGAAACATTCGATTGTTGTGAGCAACTTTATAACTACCTGATCCATTTCTTTTTCTTTCCCACCCCCCTGATCCGTTTTTTAACCTTATAATTAAATTTACTATTTTGTTGATATCAAATTAAATAGAAACTAAAAAGTGTCTCCAAGAACTCCAATTTAGTATATCTGAGGGGTCTTTAGATATAATCAAAGTAAATAAAAAATTATATTAGAACTAGAAAGACAATATTTTCCAGTTCAGCTGGTATAATAAGTGACATACCTTTGCTAGGTTATACAGCAGTTTTAAATCACAGCCAGTTTCTAAGACTAGCCCAGTGCTATTTGTATTGTACTGTCCAGCTCTGCTCAGAAAATTATTCCATTGAATAGCTTTCTTTATTTGTTTGTTTGTTTTTTTTGTTTTTGGGCCACACCCGGTGACGCTCAGGGGTTAGTTACTCCTGGCTATGCACTCAGAAATCGCTCCTGGCTTGAGGGATCATATGGGACTACCGGGAGTCAAACTGCAATTCATTCTAGGTCAACTGCCTGCAAGGCAAAGGCCCTACTTTTATTCTCTGACCCAATTCAATAATGAATCAGAAGCATCAGGTGCTTTAGGTCTGGAATCACTTAAAGTTTAAAGCCATAAAACTGTGAGTAATAGAGTGACTCAAAGAAGTCCATTTGTTACAGATACTCTTCCATTTATAATTTTAAAATATTTGAGCTTTGTTTATAAGCTGTAATAATCTTTATTTTTAGGTAAATTAGAATTGTAGCAATTTAAATAAACTATTTTAACAACATAGCTACACTAGTATAAAGGCAAAATTAGCAAAGACTAGAATGTTGTGTATGCCAAACAGATACTATAAAATATTGCTGGTATAAATTTTCCCTAGATACCCACTACAGAAATTTAGTGATTCAGATTAGCAGCATGTAGGATTAAAAAGAAAATTTTAATCAGAACATTACTAAAGACCAAGAAATAGAGAGCAGGTAAGATGCTGGAAAATTATTCATAAAAACAGAGCCATAAGAGAGCTAAGAGCAGGCCAAATGAGATATAAAAAAAGAAAAAGGAGAAAAAAATGAACAGGACAAAATGTTCATTCTAAGTATTTAACTAAAACATTTATTTAAAATTTTATACCTGGCTGGGGAAGGACGAAAATAAATAAATCAAATTTTATACCCAAATATTTATTTTAAACATTTATTTTCATATTTATTTATAATATTGATTTATTGCATGTGGCTGACTCTATTTTAAATCTCCAGTACAACTTATGGTCTCCTGAGAACCACCAAATGTTGCTTTTGAGCACAAAGCCAGAAATAGCCCCTGCGCAGTGCTGGGTATGGCCCAAACATCCCTGCCAAAATGTGATTAGAGAGATAGTTCAGCAAGCTAGAACATATGCTTTGTATGCAGGAGGTCTAACTTAGATCCCCAGAACTACATAAGGTCGCCTGAGCACCACTAGGAGTGACCCCTCAGCACCAAGAGAATAGACCCTGAGCACCACAAAAGTAAAACCAATGAAACAACTCACCAAATGGTAAGCTTCAGATTTGTACAAGCCATCTGTTACCCAAAGCATTATACAGAGTCAATGCAAACCATATTAAATTCCCAGTGGAATTCTTCAAGAAATTAGAATAAATGTGTTAAAATTCCTATAGAATCAAAAACCTTCCCAAATAGACAAAGCCATTCTGAGAGAGAGAAAAAAAAATAGATAGGAGGCACTGCATTTTCTGACATAAAATTGTATTATAAAGACATAGAATAAAATTAGTTTGGTTCTAGAAATCAAAATATACTTTTATAATAGGGTAAAAATGAGAGGCTGGAACCATCGTCAGTTAATTAATGATAAAGGAACTGGAAAGATAGAATAGCAGGTATATAGATTGTATAGCAAGTATAGCTTGCCTAGCACACAGATAAATCTGGTTCTATCCCCAGAACTGCATTTATTCCCCTAAGCACCACCAGGTGCTCCATCCCTGAGTTTATAGCCAGAAATAAGCCTGAACACAGCCATGAATGACCCAAAAACCAAATAAATTAATAAATAAATAATAGTAATGACAATGAAGTTGCATGTATTAATTAAGAAAGCAAAATTTCCTCAAGTACAAGGTAAGGCAAACACCTCACACTCTCTCCATACTCTCTCCAGACTATGTCATTTTTGAGAGGGGGTTGGTGGGGCCACACCCAGTGGTGCTCAGGAGTTACTCCTGACTCTGCACTCAGAAATTATTCTGGGCAAGCTCAAGAGACCAAATGGGATGCTTGGAATCCCAGGTGCGCTGCGTGCCACCCTACCTTGCTTTGGTCCCAGGACCATTTCTTGAGGAAATGGTTTGGGGAGTAAACCTGGTACTCTGAATGCCACTGAGATGGTCCGTGTTGTTTTAATTATAAAATATAAAGTCTAAAGTCCTAGTGTTGATGTGAGGCTTTTCTCAGTATGGAGCTTTTACCCCTTCTGCCGGCAGGTCTGGAGAAGGGTTGTAGCAGCAAGGCAGCAGATCCCTGTATAAATATTTAAAAATATGTTTTTTTTTTTTTGTTTTTTGTTTTTGGGCCACACCCGTTTGACGCTCAGGGGTTACTCCTGGCTATGAGCTCAGAAATCGCCCCTGGCTTGGGGAGACCATATGGGACGCCAGGGGATCGAACCGCGGTCCGTCCTACGCTAGCGCTTGTAAGGCAGACACCTTACCTCTAGCGCCACCTTCCCGGCCCCTAAAAATATGTTTTAAAAAGAGAGAGAGAGACATGAGTAAAATCTTGCTTTATACTACAATGTGTATAGAGCTGAAGGATAATAAGTAAAATGTCAGAGGATAAATGCTAAGTGATCTCACTTACATGTCATATGTAAGAAATAGAGTGAGGGAATAGTCAGTACCCGGTGATAATAAATCCTTGGTCTTTGACTACAGAACTGAGATAAGTAAACCCTGGGAACAGGAGTTGGTTGGTGACAGGTAGAAGTGTTCTAGACAGTAGAGATAGGTCAGTGGTGAAGATTCTTGGGCACTTTGGTTGTGTTGGAGATGTAGTAGCTTTGTTCACTGAAAGTGGAAACATTAGCACTATCATAACCATATTACCTCAATTACAATATAATTAACACATTTTTAGAATTGAAAATAAAAAATGCATTTCTTCAATGGTCAATGTCCATATGAATCTGCAGGACCAAGAACAATAATAACAACAAAGGTTTGTAGACACACACATATATGTTATATGTACATATTATTGAAAACCAAGAGAGACTATTAACCAGGGTATAAGTTAATTTTATGACATGCAAACAGATTCTTGAGATAAAATACAGAGAGGCCAGAGCGATAGCACAGCAGGTAGAGTATTAGCCTTGCATGCAGTCAACCCATGTTCAATCCTCAGCATCCCATATGGTCTCCCAAGCCCACCAGGAGTTATTACCAAGTGTAGAACCAGGAGTAACCCAAGTGCTGCCAGGTGTGACTCAAAAAATAAAGAAACAAAAAATTAAAATTAGAGATAGGGATATTGCTCAGTGGTAAAACACATGATTCACATACATGAAGCCCTAAGTTTTTTGTTTGACTTTATATTGAGGAATCATGATTTACAATCTTAATTTTGTTTTAAGTTTATTGCACTACACACACCACAAAAGCATCAATGTCTTTCTACCATAGTGTCACTGTCTCATGGTCGCTTTATTCTCTCACCCAGCCCCCTTTAATTTTTCAGACTCAGTTCACAGTTCTGTTGTCAGTGTCAGGCTTCATTTCCAATGGACAGTGACTATTTTCTTACTTTGTTTCCTTATATTCTCATATGAGCAAGATCATCTGGTACTTATCCTTTTCTTTCTGACTCACTTTACTTATTATGACACCTCCAGTTTATCTATAGTAGAGGAAATGGTATAAATAGTAAAATTCAATTTATCAATTCTCATAGCTGAGTAGTATTCCATTGTTTGTGAATCTTATAATTTCTCTATCTGAGGTCTTGGGGTTTTGTTTGTTTACTATTTGTGGTAATTAGATGACATGGTTACCTAGCATTAAAAATTTGACTGAGTGCGTAGCCAGGAGTAACCCCTGAGCATCACCAGGTGTGGGGGGGAAAAAGAGGAAAAAAAGCTAATAGAAAGCATACCTTCTCATGTTAATCAGTTCTATAAAAAGCAAAATGTTCAATCTTGAACTCCAGACAATCATGATAGTGATATTTCTGTACATATATTTTCAGATTCTGAATTAAGCACTTCAGAGATATTTTATGTACTATTTGACTACTTAAAATCAAAATAATTGCAACATAAAACCAGCACATTTACCTGGGTTTTAGTCTACCAAAATGGTAATCAAGGTCCTAGAACAAAAGCACAGCAGGTAGGGTATTTGCTTTGTACGTGGTCAACCCAGGTTTGATCCTTGGCATCCCATAGCTCCATGTCCACCAGGAGTAATTCCTGAATATCCATGAGCACTGCCCTGTATTGCCCCAAAACAACCAAGATGGTAATCAAACTAAATGTGACTAGAAACTGCATTTCATAAACAAAGAGAAAAGCAGAAAGATTCCATTGTAGCACTGAGGTTGGTGAAGGAAAGATGTGATATCAAAATCAAAGCAATAATGCTATGGGACCTGAGCTAAAGATATCGCTGTTAGTGGGATACACACCTGTCCATAATGAAGTATTTGCTTAGTGCCTTTCTCAAAATAGATTTTCTTTGAGCTTCAATCCTGAACTGTGCTGTGTCCTTGAGGACATCCCAGATGGCCTACTTTCACTTGTGAATCCCAGACTAAATACTAATCTTTTCCCTCACCTGTTAGAGGACAGTTTAAATTCGCCTTATTGATTGTGTAACTAGATGTGCATTAATACATATTTTACAGTCCCTGGCCTCTGAGAGCATGAGAAGCATCCGAAGAATGAAATCAATGCAGAGTAATGCTGGTCAGGGGTTATGTTTTAAATTACTAGTGCAACATTAGTTGAGTTTCTAGTTTTCAGATTCTCTGTGCCACAAAGAAGAAAATCACATGCAATATTGAACCATGTTGTATGCAGTCTTTGAACATAATAAATCTGAAATCAATGGGCTTAATCAATTTAACACATTTCCATCCCTTTTCTAAGATGGAAATTCAGAATCCTACTACTGCCACCTTGACTACAATCCTACTTTACACGTTAGAATATTTCCAAAGATAAAAGCAAATTGTAACATACTTAATTTATTTTAATATAAATTCTTTAAAATTGTTCTTAGTGAAAACAACAGTGTCAAAAAAGAAAAGAGAGATAAAGAGAGAGAGAGAGAAGTGAAATGCTTGCCCCTGAGGCAGGCGGGGGAGGGTGGGTTGGACTGAAACTGGAGACATTAATGGTGGGAAATGTGTACTGATACATTCTATGACTGAAACTCAAACATGAAAAAATTTGTAACTATGGTGTTTAAATAAATAAAGTAATAATTTTAAAAAACTGGGGATAAGGATAAACAGAATATTTTTCAAAAACAAAATACAGATGGCTGAAAAATGCTCCATGTTATCAGGGAGATAAAAATAAAAACTACAATGTGATATTATCTCACACCACAGAGACTGTCATACATCAAGAAGAACAAAAACAACCAGTGCTGGTTCGAATGTGGGGAGAAAGGGACTTTCATTCACTGCTAGTGGGAATATAGACTGGTCCAGCCTATTTGGAAAACAATACGATCATTCCTCAAAAAATCTAGAAAGTTAGCTTCCATTTGACCCTACAATACACTTCCTGGGAATATACCTATGGGCCCAAAAACAATGCAGAAAAGGCATCTGCACTCCTATGTTCTTTGTAGCACTACTCATAATGGATAGAATCAGGACAGAACCCAAGTGCCCAATAATAGATGAGTAGCTGAAAAAAAAAAGGTGATACATCTATAAAATGGTACACTATGAAGCTGTTACGTGAAATGAAATTTATTTACACCTGGTTAGATGTGGAGAGTATCATACTGAGTGAAGTGAGCCAGAGAAAGTGGGTCAGACATAAAGGAATCACACTTAGCTGCAGAACATAAAAAAATACCAACAATACTATAGAATATTATCTAAAGACACTGGAAATATTGTGTGGGGTAGCTAAATATACGTAGCACACACCCTGCTTTCCCCAAATCAGAGACTTTGCCCTAGCTTCTTCTTCCCTTTATCTACCCCTTTTGGGATATAAAAATCCATCTAGGCTTGATTAGCGTTAGATAAGTACCTTTGTTAACTAGGGCCTGCCCCTCCAGGTGAATTAAGTCTTCAATCAAATCTTTCGGAGAGGACAGTTGGCAGCTTTCAGACCTCAAGGCTGGAAGCCCCTGACCCCATGCTTTTTAAGACAGTCTTGTTTTTCTTTATTTTTTGTTTGTTTTTGGTTTTGGGGTCACACCCAGCAGCTCTCAGATGTTACTCCAGGCTCTGCACTCAGAAATCGCTCCTGGCAGGCACGGGACCATATGAGATGCTGGGATTCAAACCACCTTTGGTCCTGGGTCAGCAGCTTGCAAGGCAAATGCCCTACCTCTGTCTTGTTTTTCTTAATACTTGCAGCATCCCTGCTTCAGACCTGTTTACCCAGGAATGGATTATGGCATTGGAGCCACTACAGTGTGGGAAATGCAGTGAAGACAGTAACAGGACCACAATAATAATAATAGTTGGAAAAGATCATTCTCCACAAGAAGTAGGAATTGAAAGGAAGTAAAGTGATACCACTTCAGTAACAATACTGTAAACCACAATGACTAAAAAGGAAAAAGGAGAAAAGGAGGGGCGGAGAGATAGCACAGCAGTAGGACATTTGCTTTTCATACGACTAGGAGGGACCCAGGAGGAACCCTGTTAGATTACTGGCATTCCATATAGTCCCCCAGCCTGCCAGGGGCGAGTTCTGAGTGCAGAGCCAGGTGTAACCCTTGGGCTGGGTTTGGCCCAAAAACCAATCAATTAATCAATCAATAAATAAAATTTTTAAATAATAAAAATTTTAAAAAAGAGAAAAGAGAGAAAGTGGTGTTCGCTTCAGCAGCACATATACTAAAATTGGAACGATACAGAGAAGATTAGCATGGCCCCTGCGCAAGGATGACACGCAAATTCGTGAAGGAAAGAGAGAAAGTGAGAGAGAAGAAATGTGTCTGCCATAAAATCAAGCTGCGGGTAGGAGTGGGATGAAAGGAGAGTAACTGGAGTATTTGGTAGTGGAAAATGAACAATGGTAAAAGTTTGGGTATTGGAACATTGTATGATTAAAACTCAGTTATCAGGGCTGGAGAGATAGCATAGAGGTAGGGCATTTGCCTTGCATGCAGAAGAATGGTGGTTTGACTCCCGACATCCCATATAGTCCCCAGAGGCTGCTAAGAACAATTTCTTTCTTTCTTTTTGGTTTTTGGGCCACACCCAGCATTGCTCAGGGGTTACTCCTGGCTATCTGCTCAGAAATAGCTCCTGGCAGGCACGGGGGGACCATATGGGACACCGGGATTCGAACCAACCACCTTAGGTCCTGGATCGGCTGCTTGCAAGGCAAACGCCACTGTGCTATTTCTCCGGGCTCTGCTAGGAACAATTTCTAAGTTCAGAGCCAGAAGTAAACCCTGAGCAAAACCAAAAACAAAAACTCAGCTATCAACAACTTTTTAACTCTGTATCTCATGGTGATTTAAATAACAAATAAATTTAAAATATCTCATTAGAAAGCTGTTTTAATTAAATAATTTCTTTTCTTTTTATCCATGACCTTTTTAGGGGGATAGAGGGTAGAGATAGGACATCAAACTGAGGGCCTCATGCATGCAAGGCTTGTGCTTTACCTGAGTTACAATCTTATCCCTATTTTTTATTATCAAAATTTGTAAGATGTATTATAAAATATATGATTCTGCAAAAGAGTATTAACCATCCATCAGTTCAGAGAGCCTATGCTGGCTTCCTATTCTGTCAAATCTCTTCCTAGTACATATTCATTGAACTAGGCATTTCTTCTTTGTAAGGTTTATCATCTTTACTCCTTAGTAAGAACAGTTGAAAAGGAATAACCAAATGAACACATGAACAGAATTCAAGTTTACCTAGAGCTGTTGCCATACATTTTCCAAATTAGGAGAGTGTGGGGTGATGCAATAGAAATAACTGAGAATACTTTACCGGGAGAGGTGTGTGTGTGTGGGGGGGGGGGGGAACCAAAGGGAGAGGATCTGACAGCTGTTTTCAAATGTCTGAAGAACTATTAAGCTGAAGAAAGATTAGATATATTCCACATAGCTCCAGAACACAGACAAACAGGGTGAAAGTCCAGCTTGGTAGCTTCAGTAGGGTAAGAGGAAGTGAACTAGCAACAATGGGACCTGCCCAGATATGAAGAGGGCTGTGGGTGGAGGAGGTGAGTACTCAAACAAAGGCCAGAAAAACACCTGTCAAGGGTGTTGTCAGGGAAATTTCTTTTCTTTTAGAAATTGTCAGCCATTTGCACCTTTCCATGTTTCCAAGGTCTGAGAGGTTCTTAAATGCAAAATTGAATTTGATCTGAACTGACCTTCAGACAAACATGACTTCTTACTCTGGTGATGCTTGACAAACACCAGTGCCTTCAGAAAGACATCTGCAGTTGTGGGTGGCCATTGGTGCGAGTTAAGAGGGCTGGGAAAGCCAGCATTCCACTAGTGGGAGGAATGTGCAGCTGCCGTGATGACTAAACAGCAGGGAACACTCCAGAGCAGAAGGGACTGATTGTAGGACCAGGCCCTAATATCCAGCAGACTGTCCCTTTTCTTCATTGCTGCCCCACAGCATGTACACACACACACACACACACACACACACACACACACACAGTTCTACTGAGAAGCTGCTGAGAGCTGTCCTTACTCCTGCTGTTTAAGCTCCCCTTGTGCTGAAGGGTAAGCACCTTATCAGCTCCTCCTGGAGCCATTTGTGAAAGAAATACTGAGAGAGAAGACAACAAGTCATATTTAAACACACTTATCAATCCTAAATTCACAGAAACAACAACCTTGAAAATCTAAATCTGTTGAAAAGTAAGACCCCTGATCTGAAAACTAAGGTCAAAGGACACCAAAATATGGATATGGATGAAGGTGAGCTTGCAAAAATGTTGTTCTTTTTATTTTTATCATGCCTAAACCAGTTATTTTCCTGTGAATTTGTGCAATAT
Source organism: Suncus etruscus (assembly GCF_024139225.1). Classification (NCBI taxonomy): domain Eukaryota; kingdom Metazoa; phylum Chordata; class Mammalia; order Eulipotyphla; family Soricidae; genus Suncus; species Suncus etruscus. Next base: position 111,410,353 of record NC_064848.1, on the reverse strand, counting down.
GAGTGCCAAGCTGTTTGGATATGTTAGAATACAGCCTATTTTCTGAATAACTCAATTCAGTAAATATATGGTAATGTTATCATTTCAGGATAATGTGTCGTTTATAAATCAAACCCCATCCCTTCCTCCCTTCTTTACTTTTTTTTTAATAATGGGCCAACCTGATAGTACTGCTGGTTACTCACAGCTTTCTGCGCAGGGGAATAGTATTTAGCAGTGCTCAGGAAACAATGTGGTGATAGGGATCAAACCCAGAGATCTTGTATGAAAGGTATGCACTTAGCTCACTGCTTTATTTCTCAGTCCCATTTATTCTTCTGTATATAATTTGGTAACCAATCATCAAATACTTATTAAGAATTTTCTATGTGGAGCCAGAAGCTTCAACAGGCAATACGGGGAACAGCATGGCTCCATGCTGAAGGCTTTTTGGACAAACTAAGGGGGAAATGCGGCCTCTGGCTGTCCCCCACAGCCTTCTCTCTCCTTCATCCCGGACCCCAGGGTTACCTCTGGCCGCTTGCCCCGGGTGCCAGCAAGGTGGATGCCAGCGAACAGTTTAGAGGGGCACCAGGCCTCCCTCATCCTGCACCCAGGGGGAGGGGACTGGTGAATTTCTGGCTTTCAGCATAATTAAGGATCCAAACACCTCTCTGGGAGCCGGAAGTTTTAGCAAGCAACACAGGGAACAACATGGGCTCCATGCTATAGGCTTTTTCGCTAAGCTTAGGGGAAGATGCTGCCTCCGGCTGCCCCCCACAGCCTTCTCTCTCCTTCACCAGATGTGTGGATTGGGGGAGGGGACGGGTGAACTTTCCTTCCCACTAATCCTCATTCACAAACCGTTCGGGGGCTATTGTCCCTGCAGGTAAAATTTATGTAGATTTATAGGATATCATATAGTTTAATACACTTTGCATTATACAGTATAGATAGTTAAATAGTATATCAGATGTGTTCATCTATGTCTATGTTGTATTATTCCCTTCCCCCATTGGCTCACCACCTTACATTTCTAGTCCTTTACACTCAATCCCACTGTCTATTACTCCACATGTAACCATTTTTACCCTCAGCTCTTCTCTCCTTATGATTATCATCCTCTCTTAAGCTAATTGCCAGACAGCTCCCAAAATGAAAAAATAGACTCTCAGCCTGAGAAGAAACCAAAACTCTGTTCCTATCAATTTATTAACAACAAACTCCTATCCTCCAACTCCCTTCACTGGGTACCTGTGCTTGCTACTATAATCTGTTTCCTCGAGATGCCCCCACTCAAAGACATTTCCTAATACAGGAGTGCTGGGAGTTGTTTACAGACTCCAGGTGGCCAAATCACAGACCAAAGTGGTGTTCTGGAAACAACACCCTTCTTCCCCTCCCCAACTATTTCTAAAACATAAAAGCAACATGTGTATCTCCTTTGTATATTTTAGATGTATTCCCTTAACATCTATAACTCCTTTTGAAAAACCTCTTATATGGTGACAATTTTGCCCACCGGTTTTTTGTTTGTTCGCTTTTCCCCCTTTGAGATCTGTTCAATAAGCAATGCTGGTAGAAGAGTATCTCTGTATAGAATTCATGTTTGAACCAAGTAGTTATGGGGAATGTTGGACTTTATTCATCGGACCAAGATGCACATTAAAATGGGAAAATATTACATATGCAAACAAGTCCTTATCTAATAAAGATGGGAACATGAATTTTGTAATGCAGTTAGGCCTTATATCCTGAACATTAGCATAATGATTTGGCTTAGGCCTCAGAAGAATGGGCATTGCCCATACACCCCTGAACAATGAATACCATCTATGGAAACAACCACAATTGTCTATAATATTACCAGGATCCAAATCTCTACCAGGAAGACCTATCACTGCTCTGGCATTGACTTACTCAACACCCTGACAAAGAGTGCTCTCAACACCCAGACAACTCAGCAACAGCTTGCTTGCAGGGCAGATCGCTCCACATCTAATGGTGTGCTGAAACTAGAGGACGCTCCATATCAGCCTGACTTCGATGAAAGAAATACATAGAATCCAGAATCTTTAAATATAGGAACCTGATACCAACAACAACTAAAGTGTGAAAAAGTCTCACTGGGACCATGGAGAATGACTCAGGGGTTGGACAGACTGGTATGCCTGGAGCCCAGAGTCGGTCTTATGCCAATGAACTTCTGAGGTGAGGCCTCCTTGTATTCAGGCCGAGGAATTTTTTTTTCCATTTTCCCAATATTTTGCTGGGCCTATGTACACAATGGCAATCGCCACATTCATACCTTTACTGCTGTATTTTTTAACACTTATCCTTTAAGAAAGAAAATAACAGCTTACTGAACTTAAAAAAAAATAACTATAGGGCCCGGAGAGATAGCACAGCAGTGTTTGCCTTGCAAGCAGCCGATCCAGGACCTAAGGTGGTTGGTTCGAATCCTGGTGTCCCATATGGTCCCCCGTGCCTGCCAGGAGCTATTTCTGAGCAGACAGCCAGGAGTAACCCCTGAGCAATGCCGGGTGTGGCCCCAAAACAGAAAAACAAACAAACAAACAAAACTATAGTAGAATGACTGTCTTGAATATAGGCAGGGGGATGGGAAGGAGGGAGAGGGGCCCTGGGGGTGGGAATGCTGCACTGGTAAAGGGGGTGTACTGTTTGTGACTGAAACCCAACTATAATCATGTTTGTATTCATGGTGCTTAAATAAAAAATGTAATAAAAAAAAGAACTTTCTATGTGACATCACTATGCTAGGTACCAATTAAACATACTATGAAGATCATTGACAATGGAAGGAAAGGCTTTTCTGAAGAAAAGACAGTCCATTGAGAAATGAAGAAGTAAAACTTGGGCCTGAGGAGTAGTTCAAAGGGCGAGGGACTACTTGTTATGGGGGAGACAGGATTGATCCCTGGCAATGCACAGTCCCACATTCTCAGCAAAGGTGTGCCCCCAAAATGCTGGAGTAAGAAATAATGCCGTTCTTTCAAGGAAAGGAAAAAGGGACCAGAGAGATACAGGGATTAAGGATTAAGGCCTTGTCCTTCCTTTGTGTTGCCAATAGAGGTGGCCACAATCTCCTGCTAGAAGTCACCAGAGTGACCCTCAGATCCCTACTGAAGCCCAAGATTTTCTAAAAGAAGACCAAGAAGTTCATCAGGCACCAGTTCAATCTTTATGTCAAGTTTAAGAAGAACTGGCAGAAGTCCACAGTGTGCCAAAGATTCAAGGGCCAGATCTCAATACCCAGCATAGATTACAGAAGGAGGAGGAAGAAGAAGGAGGAGGAAGAGGAGGAGGAGGAGAAGGAGAAGAACAAGAAGAACAAGAACAAGAAGAGGAGGAGGGGGAAAGAAGAAGAGGAGGAGGAGAAGGAGAAGAAGGAGAGGAGGAGGAGAAGAAAGAGGAGAAGAGGAGGAGAAGAAGAAAGAAGAAGGGGAGGAGGAGAAAAGCAGGAGAAGAAAAGGAGGAGAAGAAAAAGAGGGGGAGGAGGAAAAGAAGGAGGGGAGGAAAAGGAGACGAAGAAGAAGAAGAAAGAGAAGAGGGGGAGGAGAAGGGAAAGGAGAAGTAGAGGAGGAGAAGGAGGAGGAGAGGAAGAAGAAGAGGGGGAGGGGAGGAAAAGGAGGAGATGAAGAAGAAAAGAAGGAAGAAGAAAGAGAAGAGGGGGAGGAGAAGGGAAAGGAGAAGTAGAGGAGAAGAAGAGAAGAAGAGAAAGAAGAGGAGGAGGAGGGGAGGGAAAGGAGAAGAAAAGAAGGCAGAAGAAGAAAAAGCAAGAGACGAGAAGGAGGAGGAAAGGGGGAGAAGAGGAGCAGGAGAAGAGGAGGAGGAGTAGGAGAGAAGAAGAAAGAAGAAAAAGAAGAGAGGAGGAGGAAAAGAAGAGGGGGAGAAGAAGGAGAGGAGGAGGAGAAGAAGAGGAGGAGGAGAAGAGAAGAGTGGAAGGGGGATGAAAAGAAGAAGAAAGAAGGCAGAAGAAGAAGAAGAAGAAGAAGAAGAAGAAGAAGAAGAAGAAGAAGAAGAAGAAAGAAGGCAGAAGAAGAAGAAAGAAGGCAGAAGAAGAAAGGAAGAAGAAGAAGGAAGAAGAAGAAGAAGAAAGGAAGAAGAAGAAGAAGAAAGGAAGAAAAAGAAGAAGAAGAAGAAGAAGAAAAGAAGAAGAAGAAGAAGAAGAAGAAGAAGAAGAAGAAGAAGAAGAAGAAGAAGAAGAAGAAGAAGAAGAAGAAGAAGAAGAAGAAAAGCAGGAGGAGGAGGGGGGAAGAGGAGGAGGAGGAGGAAGTGGCTTCTGGAAGTTCCTGGTCCACAATATCAAGGAAATGCTGCTCGTGTGCAACAAATCTTACTGTGCAGATATCACTCACAGTATTTCCTCTGAAAATCACAAAACAATTGTGAAAAGAGCATCCCAGCTGCCCATCAGAGTTACCATTCACAATGCTAGGCTAGGCTATGCAGTGAAGAGAACAAGTGGATAGTCCTTGGGTATAATATATTGCACTAATAAAGCCATACACTACAAAAAAAAATGAGGGGGGGGAGTGCTCTTGCCTAGTCCAACGCTGGTTTGATATCCAGTATCTCATACGGTCAGCTAAGAACAACCAGGAGTTGACCCCTGAGCACTAAACTGGGGTAAGCTGTGAGTATCACTAGATGTGGTACAAAAACAAAAACAAAAATAGAGGAAATATACTGCAAGAAAAGACGAAAGCCCCTGAGATAAGGCAAGGAAAGAATACAGCTTTAATTATTTATTTATTGATTGATTGATTGGTTTTTGGGCCACACCTGGTGACGCTCAGGGGTTACTCCTGGCTATGCGCTCAGAAGTCGCTCCTGGCTTGGGGGACCATATGGGACGCCAGGGGATCGAACCGCGGTCCATCCTAGGCTAGCGCAAGCAAGGCAGGCACCTTACCTCTAGTACCACTGCACCAGCCCCAGAATACAGCTTTAGAGCCTTAGAATGTTAGAGATTAGAGATTGAAGATTACTATAAGTGTGGTGGAAAATCCAAAATGAGAAGAATAATGAAATTAAAAATTTTAAGATAATTGTTCATAATGTCAGAATGTTAAATGAGATTATAATAATGGGTAGATGGTAATAGATTATACAGAAGCAAGATTTCTATCTCTTTCTTTCTAAAGTCTCCATTCACAAAAAAAAATTTGACAACTTCCAACTTGCATTCACATCAATATGGCATACTTAGAGTTACTTCTTTTAGACAATAATAAAGATTTAACATCCCACACATTTTTTGTTTATTATACAAATGTCACTCATGTAAATATACTAGTGTTAAATGAATGAAGATAGAAATCTTTCCTATTGAGCTGTCTAAATTCTAATTTGCATTAAGAATAAAGACAGATTACTGTTTTCAGGAGGAAAAAGTAAAAAATAAATCTGTTTTGGTGTAATGTTGTCTTCAAAACAGCATCTTTGCTTTGTCATCAGAGAGGAAATATACACTTTACTGAGGATGCTGAGATAGAAACATAGTCAGAATGAGACATTCTCCACTTGTGACTCTTTTTGTTTTTGATATTAGACTTCCTCCATACCATGGCAGGAACAGAGAACAAGTCCTACTTGATCATGCTCATCAAATTGAGGCATAGATTTCTGGCAAAAGTGGATATGTGAAACTGAATAATACAAAACAATGAAAAGTAATGTGTTCTTCTTTTACTGCTTGGAGAACAGAACTTGACAGTGTCAAACCACAGCATGGGAACTACATTTATGGGAACAAGGGTTGAAAATTGGTGTATGTTTATTTTAAAGGGACCCTCATGAAGCCATTCAACAATTCTTGGTCAACCCACTCAATTCAATGGTAGGTCCCGAGAATAGTCTGACTCCACAGTGCTTGGAAGCCATCAGGGCCTTACCTGGAGGGGTTTGGGTGCCTCTAGAATTACATCTGACAATACTCTGGGGACCACATGGTGCCAGGGATTGAACTATGAGCACACAGCCATTAGGCTGTATTTCCTTTCCTCTCCCCAACTAATTCCAGAGGAACTATTCTCACAGGTATACTATTTGCTTGTTTGTAAAGTGCTTTTGAGATGAAAAGTTGCTCTTTTATGGAATTCATATATTAATTTAAGAGAAGCAAACTTATAACATAACTTAAACATAACTTTTAGCCTCAGAGAGTTGTAGATAGAAAAGAGGAAAGAATGCTAGAAGAAAAAAGAAAAAAATAAATATCTTTAAACATGTTCTGTTTTTCTCTTTCCTTGCATTTAATATGTGGTTCTCCTACAGAGTTTGTTCAAACACAATTTATGTTTTAATATAATATAATGTAATGCTGGCCTCTAACCCCAGAATTTTCAATTTAGGAGTAAGACTTGGGAGTTTGAGTCTCTCACAGGTTCCTAGATTTTACTGATTCAGGGACCACACTCTGAGATCCACTGTGAAGAACAAAGGAAAAGACACCAAGGACAAAGCAGTTTGTCTTTGATTTTCATGTAGTACTCTCAGATGATCTCTGACTTGGTCCAGTTCAAACTAGATAACAGCCAAACCTCTCCTGTGTTCATCCTGCTTCCGTGGTGACACATAAGCCACTTCTCACATCCTCCAAGGAGTGAATCTGAGGGAGAGAGAGAAACAGGATGCGTGGAGATATCTTAGAGGCCACTGTTTTTTCCTAGGAAGACATGCATTACCTCAGGAACTATTTTATTTTTCAAATCTATCTTCTCTTGGACATGTGGTCTGATTTCTTTCTCCCTCATTTTCCTTTCTAATAACTATGTCAGGTTTTATCAATCCTTTTGCTTCCCGTTTCTGAAGGGTTGAAAGGAGCCAATTGTTGTAGCGGTGAGTCATCATGTGCAGTGGAAATGAAAAAAGCAACATCTTCAACATTGGCAAAACCACTAGAAAAACTCTCAGTTTGGACATATCCAAGTAAGACACCCAATTTGATCATTAAGTCACTGTATGTTAGGCCTATGTGAATCAAGAGTCTATCTAATCTGCATCCAAACAGGCACAGATGGAGTGACAGCTATGTTCAGTACAAGAATGGTACATAAATTCACCTTTTGATTTTACACAGTGCACGCATGGTTCTCTTGTGTTATATTCTTTCACACAGAGTCAGCTAGATCCATCTTTTAATGTTCACTCTTCCTTTCACTTCCAGTCCTCTTCATTTTGACCAGTCTTTGTCCATCATCATTGCATGTATTCAGTTCCTGTGATCTATGTCATCCCATCTTATTTTATCAGCATTTCTTTGCAGAGGTTTTATTTATTTATTTATTTATTTGTTTATTTATTTATTTTTGGGTTTTGGGCCACAGCCAGGAGATTATACAGGATTCTGGAGATAGAATTCTGGGAGGTCTAGCTACAGTGCCAAGAAACTGAGGCAGGCAGACAACTGGGCAACAGGATCCTCTTCGTGCCTCAGAACAGCCATTTTCATCCAAGCCAATGCACCCTGAGAAGCGCGCAGCTGCTCTGCTTCATTCTGCGTCTGCTCGTTTCTTCTAACGATCAAACCACACCATAACACAAAAAACACCACCCCACTGCAAAGGTCATAATGGAAAAGCAATGCAAAATCCCATCACACTTAGTGTATGTAGATAGTAGTTCTGAAGACCAACTGGTATTAGCTTCCGATATCCTCTCTGAGAAGGTCTTCAGAGAAGAAGTGTTGCAGATGTTCAAAGGACTAAAAAATAAAATAAAATAATGTAACAGACAGAATCCAGGTCAGCTACATGCAAGGCAAGTATCCTACCTTTTGTACAATCACTCTGGCCCCAAGAATGCAATTGTTTTCGATTGTCATTACTAGCTTTTTCACTTCTCAGTGAATTAGTAGGTATGCTTTTGATAAGTTGGTTATGTAAAAATTATATCCAGCTGAATCATGGAGAAAAATTTCAAAAATAAGTAGACATTTATTTATATGCAAACATTTAATTTCTATGTTTATAATAGGTATCTACTGAGTTAAAAAATCCAATCAAATGCATTCACAAAGTCCTTATCATTTAATGGGCAAGTATTTTAATCAAGAATCTCTTCGTAAAGTATCTCATTTTACATTTGTTAAATATTTTTTTAATCTTTTTGGTTTTTATTTTATCAAAACAGTACATTACTTGTCATATAAAATGATACTGCCTGTTGGCATTCAGCATTGTGACTCTCTTACACTATTTGTGAGTGGTTTTTTTTTTGGGGGGGGGAGTTCACTATTTGAGTGTTAAAGTCCGATTTAGAGCCAAATTAACACTGATTTTGAAATGTTTTTAGTTGTTGTAGAAGTCAAAATCCTTCCACATACACATCACTGGAAGCAACCAGTAAATATTTCAAATTCCTTCAAACTGTCACATCACTGACCTGGGTTGGCCAAGTCAAAGGATATGGAAAAAATAGATACTACTGCTAATTTCCCTCCCAGGCCACCACAAACAACATGATCCTCTACCTCCGTCACTTAAATTCAGGTGGTCTTTATCCAAACCAACAAAAATATCTCCTTAAAAGTAAAATCAGTGTCCTTGCCAGTGTTCGGGAATCATCAATATATCATTCTTAAAACTTGGCAGATTTTATATGAAACATTTTAGAGTGCTTTTAAGTATGGTTTCAGAAGAAGGGAATAATTGTATGTATCTACTGCTTCAGGAAACCACAAAACAGTCATTTTATCACTCTTGCCAGCTAATGATCATAGAAATGGGATAAAAAATCCATGACAAGGAAACTGAAACAATGAACCTTTGTAACCAGCTGCAGGAATACAGCACACCCAGTGAGATGGGCATTGCCTGGGAACCAGGGGAGAAAACAGAATCAGTAGTCAGAAGTTAGGAAAGCCATTATGAATCAGAGCATACACATTTAGAAGTTCAAAGCAAGTCTTGAATCACAAAGACAGCAGAGGCAAAGGTTCAGAGACATTCAGACAGAATGCTACTTTATGAAGTCCTTTGATCCAGTGGGTGAATTTAGTAGCACCTAGGATCCTTACATTAACGGTAGATAAAACAGTCCCAGACATTCCTTCAGCCACAGTGACCTCCCAACTATCAGAGACTAGAGCTGTTGTTCCCTTTCCTCACTCTACTATTTGGGGCTTTAGAAAGAAAACAGACTAAATCAAGAACTTATATTTTTACATCATGGCTAAATCACAAGGTGAGCTAATTTTCCACCTTGCTGCGTTAGCTACTGGTTAAATTTCAAGCAGAACCAAAAGGCAAAACAAGACTGAAGTTAGCCATGGGAATATCCATCTAGAGTTTTGTCTTGTTCAGTTTCATTGATACATGAATTGTATACTGAATAATTTGTCCATTTAAAGTACACATTCAGTAACCTTTAGTATACTCACAGATTGTATACTTATCACCACAGTCAATACTCAAATAAAATGCTACATCCCTCAGTCATTAAACTAGGCAACAACAACTCTTTCTTCTATCAGTACATTTGCCTATCTGGACACTTGATATTAATGGAATCAGATAATATGTGGCCCTTGAGGAGGTGTTTTTCATTTAGCATATTTTAGGGTTTTTGTTTTGTTTTTGGTCATACCCAGCAGTGCTGAGGGGTTACTCCTGGCTCTGTGCTCAGAAATCGCTCCTGGAAGGTATGGGGGTCCATATAGGATGCCGGGATTTGAACCACCGTCTGTCCTGGATCAGCTGCATGCAAGGCAAACACTCTACCGCTGTGCTATCTCTCTGACCCCATTTAGCATATTTTTTTCATTTAGCATACTTTAAAGGCTCGTTCATGCTGTAACATGTATCACTATTTTATCTTTTTATTGCTGAAAATATTCTACTTTTTAATTATACCACAATTAATTAAAAACACACCTTAGTGAATAATAAAGTAGTTCTACTATCAGATTTTGTATTAATTCTTCAATGGACATTCATGTATAAGCTTTTGTGTAAATGTTCTTTTTTCTCTTGGGTATAGTGTTAAATCATATAGCAACTCTATGTTTAATTTTTTTAAGACACTCCAGATAGTTTCCCAAGTGGCTACACTATTTCCCACTCACAACACTCAGCAACGAGTGTGAGTGGTTCAATTTTCTTAACCTTCATAACAATAGTTATAATTATCTTAAGTATTCAGATAAATATTAGTATTTAGATGAATGTTTGGCAACATAAAAGCATTCATGAAAATTTTCTCTATGAAAAATTCAGTTACAAAATAGTATCTCAATCATTTAGGAAGTCACTCTTATGAAGTAAGACTAGGTCTACTTATGGCTAAGTCTGAGTTTCAAAGCCACCATTTATTGTGTGACATGAAGCCAAGTAACCAACCTCTCTGAATCTTGACTACATAATTTATAAAATGGGTATAATACCAATACATATGCCATAAATTTATTGTGAAAATGTAATGATTATACATAAAACAACTTAAAACTGGTCTAACCTATCATAAACAATATCTGAGGATAAATACTAATCCTAGTTAGTAAAGTTCATTTTATTTTCAAAGTAAAGCTTGGAAGGAGGGTTACTGGGCAGGAACCACCCCCAAAGTGTTCTGCAGGAGTGAGTATGAAGTCACCACAACAGCTGCCAAACACTGACCACATGGTTTGCTCTGCCAAGACAGTGGGTGCTGGACACTGCACAGTGCCACGGAACAGCTGTCCCGACTGCCACTGGGAACCGGATACAGCTGCCATCACTGCCATGCCCTGGCCAGGACAACTTCTGCGTCATCCCTGGTGCTTTGAGTCACCAACTCCCGAATCAAAGAAAAGAGAGGATACATCTGCTTGACTGCACCAAGGCTCTAGCTCCCAGATGTCCAGGAGGTGGGGAAAAGGAACTTTTCAACACAGAGAGAGGTCAGATTCTATTTTTCTAAGACAGGAGCATCAGCACACTTATTCATAACACAAGGCAACAAAGAAAGATACAATTTGTTCCCTTATGGTTTCAAAAATACAGATATGACCCCAATATATACTTTTAGCAAGGAAACAAAAGATTGAAGGTATATGATGCAGCTTAGTTGTAGAGCACCTGCCTTGCATGTATGAAGTTTTTGGTTTCGTTCTCAGCAAAGATTAAAATTTAAAAAGACTGAAAGAACTGTGTGTGTGTGTGTGTGTGTCAAAGTGTTAATGATTATGAATTGCTCAATATAGCTGATTTAACTGTATATCTTCTCTCTCAACTTTTCAAATCTTCTGTGACACAGAAAACAGCTTTTCTCTTTACTTCTACCCTTCTCTTCCCTTTATTGTTTGCTGCAGGGCTACAGAGACAGTGCAGAGGTTAAGGCCTTGTCATGCGTGTAGCCAACCCTGGTTCAATTCCTGGAAACTCATGGAGGCTGGATCACACCTGGCAGTGCTCTGGGCTTACTTCTGGATCTGTTCTCAGTGGTTACCCATAGTGAAATTGAACTCAGCTGTGTGCAAGGCAAATGGTCTTACTGTCTGTACCATCACCCTGATATCAAGGTATTAATGTTAAAGAAAAGAGATAAATCTGGTTTTAGACATAAGAAGCTTATGAGCTTGAATGATAAAAAGAGAGATATACTCAGTTTGGGAAATATAGAATTAGGAATCTATAAGAAATAACAAGATTGAACTAGCAAATTTGAAAATAGTCTGTCTAAGTAAAGGTCATAATAAAAGCCATAAAAGTAGGCAAATACATAAAAGAGAAAAAACCCAAGCAAGATATATGACTTGAAAATATTTTGATAAATATTCAATAATGCTTCAAGTACAGAAGAAAAATCACTTAAAACTATGACTTTCTTTGTTTAATTCATTTACTTACTCAACAAATATTTGAGTACTTGCTATGAGCCAAGTACTCTTCTGGGTGTTGAGGACCAGCCCCCTGATCTCAATAAACATATTCTATGTGGGAGTACAGTTGATAAAATTATAGTACTATTACATGCTAGTTCATGATGGTAAGTGATACAGAAAGAGGAGAAATAGAGGTGAAGATCTTGCAATTCTTTGAAGAAGAGATGATCAGACCCCCCTTAGAAAAGGACTAAACCCAAAGGATGTAAGGAAGCCACTTCTAAAGGAAGCACATTCCAAGGCACAGCTGAAGTGGATGCATGCAAGGTTTGGGAGGCTGGTATGGTTAAGTGAAGGAGCCAGAAAGGAAACTGGGGACTAAAGGTCATGAGAGGTTTCTGAACATATAAATGATTTTAACAACTTGAATTTTAGCAAAATTATTCTGGCCTCTATTTTAAGAACAAACAGAAATAGGAATAGGAAAACCAGGTAAATCGCTCTTATAAAATTAATAGTGGTGAGAGGCCAGATATTTACAGTGTCATCTACTTCAGAATCTACTTCAAAACTGCCTTTCTTGTTTTTCTTCTAGTATATCCAAAGAGTTGTTGGGAAATTGCATGGAGGTAGTAGGAAAAGGCATACAGAACTCTCAGCTTTTGTACTTAAGTATTTTGTGTATTTCAGGTTCATCTTCATGAGGTCACAAAATAAAACATATAATCAATCTAATTACATAAACTTATATTTTAAAAATAGTTATTAGTGAATATCCTAAATAATTATAGCTTAATAAAATGTATTTTAAAAAAGCTAAAAGCTAATACACTATAAAAATTTATATTTAGATCAAAATAACAATAAAAGTACCTGACAATTTATTTTAAAAACATGAGCAATATTTTTGAAATGTAGGGTCATCAAATAATGATGAGTTCTGAAAGGTATAATTTTAAACCTTACACTCTTTCAATGCTATAATTAAAACAAAAATGAAAGTGAGATCTAGAACATACACACAACATCCCAGGTCACATCAGGACATTTTTTTTTTTATGAAGTGGTCACTCTAACGGAGATTAAAAACTGAAAGTAAATATAAAGCTGGGGAATATGGAGGAAAATCAGGGGCATTGGTGGGGTGAAGTGGTCACTGAAGGTTTTGGTGTTAAGACTATTGTATGACTGAAACTCAATCATGAATAACTTTGTAATTTGAATTTTTTAAATTCTTTTTTTGTTTGTTTGTTTTTTTGGGCCACACCTGGGGTTACTCCTGGCTCTGTGTTCAGGAATCGCTCCTTGCTTTGGGGACCATATGGGATGCAGGGTATCAAACCCGTATCTGTCCTGGGTCAGCTGTGTGCAAGGCAAATGCCCTACCACTGTGCTACCACTCCGGCCCCTGTAATTTGAAATTTAGTGACTCAATAAATTTATTTTGTGAGGTCTTGGGAGTGTTGGTTGTTATTTAGGGGCTATATCCAGAATATTCAGGGGTTGCTCTAGACTGCATTTAGAAATCACACCTGATGGTGCTCAAAGGACAATATGGAATGCCAAGGATTGAACCCAGGTTTGCTGCATGCAAGGCAAATGCCTTACCTGCTGTACTGTCTCTCAAGCCCCTGATTTAATAAATATTTTCAAAGAAACAACAAATTATAAGGCTTAAAAATATACTAAAAATATGTGATCAGTGAACATTACAAGATGATTCATAAAAGAGAAAATCCAACTGATAGTGGACACAAAATGTGTTCCATTTTACAAACAATTTAAGAAATAAATATTTAAAAGGGTTAGGAATAGCTCAACAGTCTAATGTCTGCCTGTCTTGCAAGAATAAGTCTAAGAGTTTGAGCCCTACTGTAAGATGACATCAGCTATTAAGCCAAAACAAAGGCATTGCTCCATATTCCTCTTTCCCTTAAACCTCTTTGATATGTAAAAGGTCACCTTGATCACTTTACCCTGCCCCACCCTGGTGGATTTGTTCTAGAAGGGAGAATAAAGAAAGTCAGTTTTGGCTTGGCACACTTAGAGATACCACAAGGTGAGAAGCAAACTGACTCCATGATTCTTTCCTTTGTATTAATCCTTTGCAGCCACCCTATTTTAATCAGACCCATCTGCCTGAAGGGAGAAATACAGTGCATGGGACTGATTTCACAACGTGGGATTTATTTTCCACCCTACCATCACACCATATGCAATCTAGGTACCACTTGATATCCCTGGCACCACAGAAAAGTGTGCAATCTTTGGTGTACCACAACCAAGTATATATCTGATGAGCATTAAAACTAATGTATAAAAGCATCACAAGAAAGTCCTATCTTCTTCAACAATGGTGCTGGGAAACTGGACAAAACATGCCAAAAATAAATTTGCACTACTTCCTAATACACTTAAGCTTCACACATAAAATTTATTAATTCAAAATGGACTAAAGTCCTGATGTAAGATCTAGATCTATAAAGTGGGCTTGGAGAGATAGTAAAGGAGTTAAGTCACTTATCCTGCAAGTGGTCCAACTTAGTTTGATCCCTGATAGGTCCCCAGAGCCAGCCAGGAGTGGTTCCTGAGTACAGAGTGATGAAAAATCTCTGAATATAGTTGATATGATACCCATAAAATAAAATATGCACACAAATGATTCTATAATGCTGCGACTTTTTCTTCTATAGTGAGTTACCATTACCATTATAGTCAATGATAACTAACACGCGAGCTGGAGAGATAGCACAGAGGTAGTGCATTTGTTTTGCATGTGGCTGACCTGGGAGGGACATGGTTCTATTCTCAGAATCCCATATGGTCCCCAGGCTATGGTGGGGCGACTTCTGAGAAGATTAAAATGTTGTATTGTGTTGTGTTTTTTACTATGATAAATAGGTATTTTTCAATCATTTATTTACCTATTAGTTAATATATTTATTGTGAAAATTAGATCCTTTATCTTTTTTTGTTTTTGTTTTTGGCCACACCTAGCAGCGCTCGGGCTACTCCTGGCTCTACACTCAGAAATCACTCCTGGCAGGCTTAGGGGACTATATGGGATGCTGGGATTCAAACCATCGTCCTTCTGCATGTAAGGCAAATGCCCTACTTCCATGCTATCTCTGCACCCCTTTATCTTTTTTTAATGAAGGTCTTGGCAAATGTATGTACATAAAAGAGCAAAAGGAAATAAAAGGAGTTTTATTACTGAAATGGCCTACAATTGTTCAAATTCTGTAACTAAAATTACATGTTAATTTATCATTAAAAATATTTTAGCTCTTCTTCCTCCTCCCCCTCTTCCTCCTCCTCCTATTCTCCTCATCCTCCTCCTTCTCTTCCTCCTCCTCCTCCGCCTCTTCCTCCTCCTATCCTCCTTCTTCTTTTCCTCCACCTCCTCTTCTCTTCCTCCGCCTATCCTCCTCCTTCTCCTCTTCCTTTCCTCCTCCTCCTCTTCTTCCCATCCTCCTCCTCCACCTCCTCTTCCTCCTCTTCCTATCCTTCTCCTCCACCTCCTATGCTTCTCCTTCACCTCCTATCCTCCACCTCAAAAAGAGAAGAGAAAGATGAAAAATTAAAAAAAAAGAAAAAAAACATTTTTAATGAGTCACCAACATAGTAACCACTCAAGTAGCTCTTCCTTTGACTTTGCTGAAAGTAAAGAACTGAAGGCCTCTGCATTTCACAAGGATAGTTAAAATCATCATTCTCTTTCTCACCTCCACATCCATAAATTGAATTGTCTGGCATTTCAGAGTTTCTCTCTGTCCTCACCACCCCACCCCACACATGCCTAAAGGAATGTGGGAGAAAGAGGGGCCTTCCTTTCATAATGTGGGAGTTGAGAGAGTTAAGCAAGGGAAGGTAAGAAAAGAGAAAGAACTACACAACATCGGTATTCTTAAAGGAGATTCATTTTGTGTAGTTTGGAGGGGATGGTGGGGGTAAATAAAAACAGATTTGGAACCATACCTGGTGAGACTCAGAAGTTATTCCCAGCTCTGTGCTTAAGGATTGTCCCTAAAGGTATTTGGGAGCCATGTGATACAGAAGTTGGAACCAGGGCCTCCTGCATGCAAAGCTGTACTCAGTTTTATTAGCCAACTCCTGGGCCCACACATCTAGTTTTTTGTTTTGGTTTGGTTTTTGGGCCATATCAGGTGGTGCTCAAGTCTTACTCTTGGCTTTGTGCTCAGGAGTCACTGCTGGTGAGACTTGAGGGACCAGTTGGGATGCCAGGGATTGAATCCTGATCAGCTATATAAAAGGCAAGACCCTTATCTTGTACTATTGCTCCAGCCTCCAGGGATTGTTGCTGTTTGGGGGCTGCACCTAGCAATGCTCAAGGGTTACTCTTGGAGAACTATATGGGATGTTAGGGATTGAACCAATGTCAGCCACTGACAAGAAAAGTGCCTCACCTGCTTTCCTATCACTCCAGCCCCCAGCCAAGGATGTGTTTTTAAAGAGAAAGCAGGAAATGGCAGACACTGAAGATGATTCTATTTAATAAATCTATTTTGGGGCCCTTTTACCTTTCAGCAATTTTTATGCATTCTCCATAGGTTTAAAGCAGCATTTCTTTTCTGATGTCATTGTAAACACACACACACACACACACACACACACACACACACACACACACATCTACCAAAACTGATACTGAGCTATAGTCCTTTTTTTTTTAGTTTTTTGGACCATACCCATCAGTGTTCAGAGGTTACTTCTGCAGTAATTATTCCTGGCAAACTCGAAAAACAATATAATATGCCAGAGATCCAACTCAGGTTGGCTACATGCAAGGCAAATGCCCTACCCACTTTGCTATCAATTTGGCCCCTGAGCTGTAGTCTTATATTAAAACATTAACTTGTTAGTGAGTAACAACTACCAAGAAAAAAAAAGGTGTATCTTTCCACTTTACTTGCCCCCTTCTTCTCTACATGACTTACTCTCCTGAGAATCACCATTCTTGAGCTCTTCCCTACTGGTCTAGAGTACAATCCATCCTTACACTTACTATGTGCTCAATCATACACTGCTTTCTTACTGGCCATCCCCTCAAAAGCAGGATGTAAAAATGCAACCTATTTTTATTCTAAAAATGATACACTCGCATAGAGGATATTTTAGAAGATGAAGAAATAAGGGTTAGAGAGAGTTCAGTAGACTGGATCACATGTTTTGCATATAAGAGGCTCATATTCAATCCCTAGTACTGCATGTTCCCCCAAGCACTGCCAGAAGAAACCCTTACCAAGCTGTGAGTAGCCCTTAGCATGCCCAAAAAGTAGAAAGGAGGAGGAGGAGAAGGAAGGAAAAGTTGGAGAAAATAGAGAAAAAGGAGGAATACACATAATTTATTAAATACCCAATGATCTTGCTGCCCCCAATCACTCTAAATACCTAGAATGTGTTTTTATGCTTTTTTCCATTGTTCATATGTGGCTACTCTGACATATTTATGTCTGTGTAGGCTTTTATATTTTTTCTCTTTGAAGTCTCTATTTTTCCTTGTGTTTAATGGGATTTAATGATAATAACCTACTATAAAAAATTCATGTTGTTACTCTTACTGTTCAAAATAATATTATATACATCGACCTTTATAATGCAAATCTATTTAGAACCCTCTAGATGCATAAACTTTGTCTAACATGATGACTTGCTTATAATTGGTTAGAGATTCTCATAGGTCATATGTAATTCTTTAATGGTTTACTATTTTTTGTTTGTTTTGTTTTAAGACCACATCTAGCAGTGCTCAGAGACCATTCCTGGCTCCATGCTCAGGGTGCTGAGAATCAAATCCAGTGCTTTTGTATGTGCTGCCCTGCCCTTGAATGTTTTAGATAATAAAAAAAAAATGACCATTTAGTTCTAATAGAGAGAGCAGAAGGTATCATTTTTGGTATCAGAATATCCTATGTTTATGGTAGCCCATTTCAGAGCATTATTAACTGGCTATGGCCTTTAATTGTACCATGTCATTTGTCCCTCTGGGTATTATACAAATACTTGAGCAGGCTGGAGAAATAGTACAGAGGTTAATGTGCATCCACGTATGATTACAGACCTTGTATTTGGTCCCCTGAGCACTGCCAGGAGTAATTCCAGAGCACAAAGTCAGAAGTGAGCCTAGAAAACTGCCAAGTGTGGCCTCCAAACATTTTTTTAAATAAAAATTGTTAAGTAATAAATTTTAGAACTAAACATTCCTGTACTCCACCCCTTTGATATCCAGGAGTTCCATCAACCCAGATGATAAAGAAGGAAACAAAAGTCCAAATTTGACTGAAATTAAACTTCTAATCACTGCTCATTCTAACCTTTTTACAGGGGCAGATGTAGAAATCAAATTCACAAAATGACAGGCAAATAACAAGGTCATATTTCCTGAATACTCGAGGTGATGGGTTTCATCCTGACTTTGTTTGCTTCTCCCTATGAGAACATACTAGTGGGGACTTGCATTTCTTTCTGAATCACATTGCTTAACATGTAAGTAAATTTTCTAATAATTTCGCATGAATGGGTTGAAGAGGTAGCTGAAAACACTCTTCTGTTTCAACAAAACTAAATAAGGGTTCAGCGATCTGGGATGCCAGTGATAGGGGAGAAATTAGAAAATAAGAAAGTTTTGGATGAGCACCATGACCTTACTTGTGAGCTTCAGTGAAGAATAGGGCCCCACTGAATATATGTAAGCGCCACAACTTGGACCACAAGTGAGCACCTCCACCTCATGTGCATTCCCATAGAGCAACAGATAAGGCTGTGTAAACCTCAGAGTGAGACATGTGTTGACTGTTGCTCATCACAACAAAAACAACACTATCAACTAAAGGGGAGAGGAGGAAATAAAAAAAATAACAAGAATTTGATATGCAGAAACAAAAACAAAAACAAAAAATAACACCACCACCAACAACAACAACAAAAAAACTTGCCACATCTGTCCCCCTTTGTTTTTTAAATTTTATTTATATCTTCTACATAGGGGCTCCCACCTTTTTTATAGAACCTTAGAATATGAATAATTTTGTTCTGCCTCATATTTCTATGTCTTCCTACAAACTGAGAAAAGAAAAAAAGGTGGATGGACCCCAGGGGCCAAGTGATCTTAGTTGCAATGAGTGGGGGGGAAAAGGGGGTCAAATCTAACTACCCAAGCCAAAGTCAACAACAGTAGAATCAAGAGATACAAACTATAACAAGCTAAACACAAAATGGATATGCTACACTAGTAGACCAGGGATCTAAGGGTGGAGGTATGGGATTCATACTGGAAACTATGGTGGAGGGAGGTCACCACTGGTGGTGGAAATGGCCCTAATTCATTGTCACTATGTGCCTGAAATAAAACTGTGAATTCTAATTCACAGTGGTCTTAATAAAAAAAATTAAAAAAAGAAAGAAATGACAAGAATATAAACCTAGTACATAAACTTAATAGCTGTACATAAAGTGGGGGGGGGAGAGTGTAACTAAAAATATTTAGGAGAGAAAGTAAGATCTGATCATTTTCTATGTGTTAGAAATAAAGGCCATTCTAATCATGGTTCTAATGAACACTTATGAAATATTTGATCTCTTATATTGCTATAAAATTCATAAAAATTAAATAATATTCATTCTTGCTCTTCAGCCTAACATCTTAATTAGGCTCTTTTCTACCACTTAACTAAAAAGGATTCTGGGGTCTTGTTTCAATATTTAATACACATTTTTCCAAATCATGAAACCGCCATTTGCTGAAAAGGTAACAAAGAAATGGGAATGTGGTTCTTTAGCATTGTAGAAATTTCACATTTCTGCTGCCACAACCTACAACTACACCTGTCATACACTGTTTGCTTTCTCATTTTTTCCACCCCAAACCAATTTGTGAAAAGTAAGCTGACCACCAAACTAAATTAGTCACTTCTCAAGTCATTCTTTTTTTATTTTTAGCCAAATATCAATCTCACTCTCCTATGTGGTCTGTTTCAAAGAATTTTTTTCTTCCTTTTTCTTTCTTTCTTTCTTTCTTTCTTTCTTTCTTTCTTTCTTTCTTTCTTTCTTTCTTTCTTTCTTTCCTCTTTCTTTCTTCTTTCTTTCTTTTTCTTTTTTCTTTTCTTCCCTCCTTCCTTTCTTCTTTCTTTTTTCATTATTCCTTCCTTCCTTTCTTTTTTCCTTTTCTCCCTTCCTTCCTTTCTTTTTCTTTCTCTTTCTTTCTTTTTCTTTTTTCTTTCCTTCCTTCTTCCTTCCTTCCTTTCTTTCTCTCTTTCTTTCTTTCTTTTTCTTTTCCCCTTCTTTTCTTTAGTTTTGCAAATTATCTCAACATTCTCCCTTCAATTTTCTTTTAACCCAATGCTAAGATGGATTAAATAACATAACAATGGGTGAAAGCTAAGATGAAGGTTCATTTCTTCTCTGCTTTTCTTTTCTGGAGTCATTTAATTAGAGTTTCAATTCTCAACTTAAGTGTTCTTCAATACTAATGGTGAGACTTGTGTTGAAACAACATGTGCTTGAAACTCAACTACGAATACCTTTTATGATGTCTTAATAAAAATTTTAAATTTAATAAATAATAAATATTTACTTAGGCTAAAAAAATAAAAGAATTATCCAAAGTGTTTAAAAATGTAATTAAGGGCCAGGGCAATAGCACATGACTGACTCAGATTCAATCTCTGGCATCCCACATGATTCTCCAAGCTTGCCAGAAATGACTTCTGAACACAGAGCCAGGAGTAACACATAAGCATTGTCAGTGTGGCTCAAAAGCCCAAATAAAAAAATAAATAAATAAAAATGCAGTTAAGAAGCACCACTGATAGTTTTATATATACTGAAAGATGAAGGAATTATAGAGCAATCTAATTTAAATCTAAATCTAGGAGTCAAGTCATGAAGTATAATAGGTGTGATCTGAAATAAAGTGTACTCATGTATGTTGACCTAATATAAATTTGAATTGAATAAGAAATATGTTGTTCAATAACTCTATAGATATAAATTGAAAACCATAATACTTCATTGTTTGGAACGTTAACAAGAATATTTAATAAACTCATTATTGTAGGAAATATGTTCACATTTTTAATTCAAATCATTTTTCTCCATTAATCTTTGAATTTAATATTACATTGATATTTCTTTTTTTTACATTGATATTTCTATAACAAAATATCTACTACTTTATAAAATGTGATAGAACCTAAAATTACATAGAAGTTTGGAAAATTTCTGGTTCTACTAATAATTTCACAAGAAAAACAGAAACCTGGGCTTCTATTTAGACAATAAATTATTTCCTACCATTTAAATTTTCAGAAGATACTATCAAAATTTTTCTTGTCCACTAATATTATGGAACTGAGAACTTGAGAATTATCTGAATAACCAACATGACAAAACTGATTAAGAACAATCCAAGAATGTAAGTCATAGACCTTCATTTTTCTTTTTCAACTTTGGGCATACCCATAAGTCTCAAACTCACTCAGGGGACTATCTGCAATTCTGTAAATTTTTGCATGTACTCTAGCCCAGAGAACTTGTCTTTCCAGCTTCTTACCTTTCCCAGATTTTCCTGCCTATCCTTTCCAATTCTTTGCCTGTTTAATTTTTGGTTTTGTTTTGATTTTGGGAATCCGCCGATCTAACTTGGGCCTCATACAGGCAAGGCATGTGCCCTACTACTGAACTACTGATCCTTCCATTTGTCTTTTCCATGATCCTATCACCAACATATTGAACTAGAGATATTTTACCTAAATATGAAACTCATAGAGACCAGAGAGCTAGTACAGAAGTTAAGGTACTTGCTTTGCAAACAGCCTACCCTAGTTTTATTCCCAGCCCCACATATGCTCCCCCAAGTACCACCAGGGTCCAACTTCTAAACAGAGTCAGAGTAAGCCCAGAATACTGGCAGGTATGCTCATCACCACCACCCTCCCAGAAAAGAAGGAATTCACTCATAAAGCTGGTAAGAAATCTCTGTTTACTATAGTTTATACAACTTCTGATTTTCATATAAATATTTAGTATGCTTCAAGGGAAAGAAATATATTCAAACAAAAATGTGTTGAATTAAAATTAGAAGAGGTTGGACTAGAGCAATAGCACAGTGGGTAGGGCACTTGTCTTGCATGTGACCAACATGGTTTCAACTCTCAGCATTTCATGTGGTTACCCCAGCCCTGCCAGGAGTAATTCCTGAGTGCAGAGCCATAAGTAACCCCTGAGCATTGCCAAGTGTGGCCAAAGTAAAAAAATAAATATAAGAGGTTGAAGGTTGGGTAGAGTTGTGGCTGGAAATAATCAAAAAAGAAATTTTTTATATTTTAATAATAATTACTTTATTTAAGCACATTGTTTTACAAAAATTTTCATGATTGAGTTTAGTCATACAATGGACAACACTCTTTACCAGTGCATGTTTTCCGTCACCAATGTTTCCCTCCACCCAGTTTCCCTCTCACCCTCCACCCTGCCTGCCTCTTGGTAGACATTTTACTTCTGTATCTATATTTTTTCCTCTCTATTTTTCTTTTATCCCCCCCTTGACACTATGGTTTGCACTACTGTTAACAAAGGGGTATGTATCATACATATATATCACTTTATCCCATTAGCACCCCCATTTTTGTCCAAGTGATCAGTTCCAAACATTCCTTGTCATAGTGGTCCCTTCTCTATCCTAACTGTACTCACCCACCATTGTGGCAATATTTTGTGGCAATATTTGTGCCAATCCTATCGTGGTTTGGTCCTCCTGACCCTCATCTATATTGTCTCTGGATATTATGGTTACTGTCTTTTATCTTTCTTTTATCTCACAAATGAGTGAAATTATTTATGTTTATCCTTCTCCCACTGATTTGTTTCACTCAGTATTGGAGAAGAAAGTTTATTCAGCTTTGGGGGGGGGTAAAAGGACATATACATATACATATTTATAGACACTAAGTCACTATTTTCCATTTCTTTCTTCAAAGCCAGTATGTTGAGTTTTAGCCTGGTTGGCCTATCAAGAGATGACAAGGCAGTTTGAAGTACCCCACTACTATTGTGCTGTTACTGATGTCTTTCTTCAAGTCTATTAGCAGTCATTTTAAGTATTTCTCTGGATCCTCACTGGGTCCATATATATCTAGGGGTGTGGTTTCTTCCTGATGTAATCTTCCCTTGATTATAAAAGTACTTTTTTCATATTTAGAAGAATGTTTTATTCAAAGTAATCATAACTTAAGTGTAGCCATGCTGATATCTTACAAAGACTAGAGATTCTGCTTTAATAACAAAATGAGTGCTAAAAAATCAGAACATTAGATGCCTAAATTGAGTTATTCTGTCTTACCCCACATTGATGGGATCTCAACTTCAGTAATTTTGAATTTAATTTGTAATTATCAGAGAATCTAATGATGGATTTATTATTGTTGCAAAATAAATAACTAGTGCTCCAGTAAGGAGATAGTGAAGCTGGGTAGGAGACTTTGCCAAAAACTTTCAATGGAGTCAAACAGCAGCATTATCTTTCTACCTCCTTTTCTTCTATATCATTATGAGCCATAGAGAGAAATGAGTTTCCTCAAGGAAGAAATGCAAAGGGCCAAAAAGCATGTGAAAAATGCTCTGCATCACAATCATCAAGGAGATGCAAATCAAAGCAATAGTGAGATCTCATCTCATACCACAGAGACTGGCACACATCACAGAGAACAAGAACAACCAGAGCTGTCATAGATTTGGAGAGAAAGGAATACTCATTCACTACTGGTGGAAATGTCAACTAGTCTATTGTTTCTGTAAAATAATATAAATGCTCCTAAGAAATCTAAGAATTGAGCTTCAATTTGACTCAGTAACCCATTTCTTGGAATATACCCCCAAAAACAAAATGGAGAATTTTTACTTCTATTTACTCCTTTGCTCATTGCAGCACTATCCACAATAGCCAAAATCTAGAAAGAGCCCAAGTGTCCAAGAATAGATGGCTATATAAAGACATGATGGTGCAAATGCACAATGAAATATTACTCAGTCATAAGAAAATATAAAGTATTGCAATTTATTGCTACATGAAGGGACCTATAGAGTATCATGCTTAGAGAAGTTAATCAGATGGAAGAGAGAGACTGACTCATGTATGGAATATAAAGATACATAACAGTGGAATAAAGAATGTCCAAAGACAATGGAAACAAAGGACATGAGAACCGGTATTCATGCCACTTAAGGGAGCAGGGGGATAGAATAGGGAGGGGACAATGACTATCATGGAGGTAAGCATTCAACCAGAAGGAGGAGGTGGTGTTGAAAGGTGGTAAAGTGCTATGTATAAAGCCCTATCAGCAAAAGTACTGTAAACCACAGTGCAAAAATTTATATATAGATTTTTAAGTGCCTCTAGTAGAAGCAAACTTGGGGGAGTAAAGAGGGGGTGAGCAGGTATTGGTGGAGGGAAGTAGACACTAAAGGATTGGTGTTCAGACTTTTTGTTTTGGGGTCACATCTGACAGTACTAAGTGCTTACTCCTAGCTGTGAACTTAGGAATCACTCCTGGTGGGCTTGAGGGACCGAAAGGGGTATTGGAGGTCAGCAGCGTGTAAAGCAAACACCTTACCCACTGTGCTATCTCTTTGACCAGGGTATCAAAACATTGTATGCCTGAAAGCCAATCATGAATAACTTTGTAATTTCACAGTAACTAAATTATAGAAGAAAGAAATGGGGAGATAATGCTGAAAATAACATTACATATATGAACTCCTGGATATATTGGAACTCAGTCTTCATAGAATATTTAGGTTTTGATTCTTGGTTGACAATTTTCATAGGGTGGGGTCCTATGCCAAAGGGGCATTCAAAGCAATAAATCAATTACTCAAGCCCTTTTGGCTGAGCCATTATTGTCTACGAGTCAGACTCTTCATGAAAGAACTAACCTTCTGGATCCCAGGCATAGACTGACAACTGTTTTCATTTAGGAGTGGTGTCCAGTCCTGGCCCATAAAGGAAGAGAACTGACATTTGAGCACCTGCAATATGCATTACGAGTTTCCATGTTCTTAGAGCGGTACTAATGTCTATTGGCCCACTTCACAAATGAAGAAGTATTCTGAGAAATGAAGAAAGTTGTTCAAGGTCAGACATTCAGTACAGTGATCTGCCTGAGATCAAAGTTTAGTTAAATCAGTCTACCATACTCCACTTTTTCCTCAACCTAAAAAAATACAGGACACCTCCACCCAAAAAAATTTCCTTTCTTAGTATATGCATACTGTGAAATTCCAGGTGCTTTGGATGTGATAAATTTGGTCTTGCTGTAAGGCTGCATTATAACTCTGTTTTTATCTCCAAAATCTGCTTGCTACCTTCTACTTCAAAGAGTCAAAAAGTACCTCAGTGATTAAATCGTTCTAGGGTGTTTTAAGAAATGCCATCTAATGATGACTTTGGCGAGCATTTGCTACACAGCCATCAAACGAGACCTCCCCAGCTTTACTACACTGAAATTGTCAGGTGCCAAAAGAAGTGATGACGGGAGATGTGATGACAAACTAACAAGGGAGGCTGCAGGCCAGGAAAGAATCATGAAGTGTTTGAAACATACGTTAAAGTATAATTTTAAATCATCGCGTGTTGGTGAGTGAGAGGCTGTCAGTAAAGCAAACCCAGTTTTGACAGAAAGAGGCACGGAAACCAGACAGCTGCGCTCCCAGCATGATCTGCTTTTATCATCAGTAGCTTCACTGCTGTCTGGCTAAGCATTTGTGCTGGCCTTTGCATGCAGTGGGGTTGCGTAAGATGGAACATTCGGTCATGGAGAGTTTGCCAGAGCCAGTCAAGTGTGTTCTACATTTAGAAGAAGAGAAAGAATTTCTGGACTTCTTTCTTCCCTTCAAAAGGCCATAGGACAGCCTTGGGTCAGTCAGAATGACAATGTTTTATTTCTACTCACCCTCCATACATATGAACACTGTCTTTCACACTAACTGGGTCCCATTTTTATATTATTTAACTTGGAAAAGTGTCAATAGGAGTAAAATATGTTTCTCAAATTCACAAAGTTGAATATAAAATCTGCATAATTGTAAAGATTAACATCCATTTCATCAGTATGAATTGTCACCTCAATGTCTCAGTCACAAAATTCACCATTGTATTAAAGGGCCAAACAGTAATTATACAAATAAACACAGAAAGTCTACATTACCAAATACCAAATCACATATAAGTTATGTTTTTTTTTTGGGGGGGGTGGTCACACCTGGCAACGCTCAGGGATTACTCCTGGCTCTACACTCAGAAATCGCTCCTGGCAGGCTCAGGGGACCATATGGGATGCCAGGATTCGAACCACCATCCTTCTTTATGCAAGGCAAATGCCCTACCTCCATGATATCTCTCCGGCCTCCAACATGTAAGTAATGTTTTAAAGTATAAGAAAAGAAAGACGAGGGGCCAGCGAGGTGATGCTAGAAGTAAGGTGTCTGCCTTGCAAGGGCTAGCCAAGGATCAGGACAACAGCATTCCATATGGTCCCCCAGCCAGGGGCAATTTCTGAGCGCTTAGCCAGGAGTAACCCCTGAGCATCAAACGGGTGTGGCCCAAAAAAAAAAGAAAAGAAAAGAAAGACGACAATTCAGCATGCTGATTACCAAAATATTAAAAATGAAATTATAATAAAATCCTTTCTATGTTAAAAATAATATTTAATATAATAAAGGATAGTGATATAGACTTCCCCATACTCAGATAAAAAATACAATTGTTTTGACTTCTGGGGAGTAACTTACCAATGTATTTTAGAAACCTCAAAATGGCCCCACTCTCTCTGAAAGAATCATGATTTGGAAAGTTGAGGAGTGAAGTCAGAAAAATATGTATTTCAACAAACCTTCCCAGTAATTCTGAAACATGTAAGTTTGAGAACCACTGAACCCTAGGAAATCTCATTCACTCCTAACTATAAACAGATGAATGCTAACTCTGCATCTGTATGTTCTGAAATCTAGAAGCACATCTGAATCCCAAGCCCAGAGAGCCAACTATTCACTTGGCATTTCTTTTATGGTATTTCAAACACTTCAAAACAAACATTCTAACATTAAAGATTTTGTTTTATTTTACTGTTTGGAGATTGTAGATTTTTTTTTGTTTGTTCTGGAGTTTTATTTTATTTGGCTAATGCTGGCAAAGCTCAGAGCTTAGTCCTGGCTCTGTGCTCAGGGATGATTTCCTAGTGGTGCAGGTAAACCATATGTAGAGCCAGGATTAAACTGGGAACAGCTGTTGCAAAGCAACTGCACTAGCCCTATATTATCTCTCTGGGCCAAATATTGCTTTTTTAGTCATGTCTTCCCCAGAGTGCAGAGTCAGAAGTAATCCCTGAGCATCACCATAATGGTCCAAAATCAAACAAAAACACTCTGTAAATCACCCAAGTGCATTGGCCAGAAAGTCCTGTCCTATTTGGTCTCTATGAGTATTTGACTTTTCTCTTCAAATTTGCTGACAGTTTTTCAAATAGGCAATGCTCTTCTACCTATGGCCATTTACACATCGCAACCCATAGAGCTAAAAGATTTTTTTCTCCTTCCTTTCTCCTACTCACTTTCCTTTATCAATTAAAACTTCATTTCAGAAGAAAATCTTTGATCAACTTTTGACCACAATTAGATCTCCCATGATTCATTGTCAGTATATTTAGAACATAGTTTATATTTATATATTTATAATTACTTTTTAATATATTTTTATTTAAATAACATGATTATAGTTGGGTTACAGTCACTGATAGAATACCCCCCTTCACCAGTGTAACATTCCCCCCTCCCAATGCTCCCCTCCCATCCCCTGCCTGTATTCGAGACAGGCATTCTACTACAGTTATTTGTTTTTAAGTTCAGTAAATTTTTTTTTCTTAAAGGATAAGGGTTAAAGAAAAAATAGTAAAAATGTGACAGTGGCAATCGCCGTTGTTTGCATAGGCCCAGCAAAATATGTGGAAAATGGAAAAAAAAATTCTTGGCCTGATTACAAGAAGGCCTCACTCCCAAGGTTTATTGGCATAGACTGACTCTGGGCTCCAGGCATACCAGTCTGTCCAACCCGAGTCATTCTCCGTGCTCCCGGTGAAACTTTTTCACACTTTAGCTGTTGTTGGTTTCAGGTTCCTATATTTAAAGATTCTGGATACTATGCATTTCTTTCATCAAAGTCAGGCTAATGTGGAGCATCCTCTAGTTTCAGCACACCATTAGATGCAGAGTGATCTGCCCTGCAAGCAGGCTGTTGCATAGTCATCTGGGTATTGAGAGCACTCTTTGTCTGGGTGTTGAGTAAGTCAATGCCAAAGCAGTGGTAGATCTTCCCTGATAGAGGTTTGGATCCTGTTAATGTCATAATGTGGTTGTTTCAATAGATGGTATCCATTGTTCAGGGGTGTATGGGCATTCTTCTGAGGCCTAAGCCAAATCATTATGCCAATGTTCAGGGTATAAGGCATAACTGCATTACCAAATTTGTGTTCCCATCTCTATTAGATAAGAACTTGTTTGCATATGTATTATTTTCTCATTTTAATGTGCCTATGCAAAATAGAAACAATGCCACAGGTATTGTTGGTGCATCTGGGGGCCGACGAATAAAGTCCAACATTCCCCGTAGCTTGGATCAAACATGCATTCTATACAGAGATACTCTTCTACCACTATTGCTTATAAAAACAGATCTCATAGGGGAAAAAGCAAACAAACAATCAAATAACAAAACCAGTGGTTAAAATTGTCACTATATGAGGATATTCAAAAAGAGTTATAGATGTTAAGGGAATACATCTGAGATATACCAAGGAGATACATGGAATACATCTGAGATATACAAAGGAGATACATGTGTTGCCTGCTGAAATTTCAAACTCCCGGAGTGGTGTTTGCTTCCTAATTGCTGGAAGCCGGAAGTTCACCAGTCCCCTCCCCACCCCCTGCAGGAACAGGGAAGCCTGGGGTCTCCTTTAAACTGTTCCTTTCTGACTCTTATTCTATAAGTTTTTTTTTATCTTTCCCAATTGATACAGATAAGATATGCTACTTGGGGAGCTGGAGAAGGAAGGACTGAAAGATGGGTAAGGAGAACTCTGAAAATGAGCCAAACCATGGGCATCTCCTAGCTAACCTAAAACACTAATTAGCTTTCACCCAAGTCTCTTCACTTTTCTCCTTTTTTTTTTTTTTTTTTTTTTTTTGGTTTTGGGCCATACTCATTTGACACTCAGGGGTTACTCTGGCTATGAGCTCAGAAATCGCCTCCTGGCTTGCGGGGGACCATATGGGATGCAGGGGATCGAACCCACGGTCTGTCCTATGGCAAGCGCTTGCAAGGCAGACACCTTACCTCTAGCGCCACCTTCCTGGCCCCCTTCATTTTCTCTTATACAAGAGTATAAGAAATACTCTTTAGAGCCCTGAATACTCAGTAAGGTAGCGTAATTGCTTGGCAAGCAGCCAACTCAATCCCTGGAAGCCTATCTGTCTTCTATGCACTGCCAGGAATTATTTCTGAGTGCAGAGCAAGGAGTAATACCTGAGTGTTTCCTGGTGTAGCCTTCCCCATCCAAAAAAAAAAAAAATATATATATATATATATTTTTTTAAAAAATAAATATATGAGAGAAGTAGAATGCCTGTTGTGAATACAGGCAGGGTTGGGGAGGAGGGGGGCATTGATGGTGGGAATGTTGCACTAGTGAAGGGGGGTATTCTGTTTATGACAGAAACCCAACTACAAACATGCTTGTAATCATAGTGCTTAAATAAAGATTTATTTAAAAAAATAAATATATATGTCTACTATATAAATTTGATTTCATGGGCCCGGAGAGATAGCACAGCGGCATTTGCCTTGCAAGCAGCTGATCCAGGACCAAAGGGGGTTGGTTTGAATCCCGGTGTCCCATATGGTCCCCCGTGCCTGCCAGAAGCTATTTCTTAGCAGACAGCCAGGAGTAATCCCTGAGCAATGCCGGGTGTGGCCCAAAAAAAATTTTTTTTGATTTTATGACCTTTTGGGAATGACAGCCATAGATGTATGCTATCCTCAGGACAACGATGCTGTTTGACCACATTAAAGAAATAATTTTATTATAGCAATGATTCTCTGGATTCCACACTACAGAGACTCTATGCCATTAATGAATCTTCAGATCATCAATGTATTACTAGCTACCAACAATGTATCATCTTTCCTCTGCTGTCAAACTCAACCTGTCCTATGTGGAACTCGTTATTTCCTCCACAAACTGGTTTCCCTTCTTAATTTCCCTGTATGAACAAGGCTACAATCATGATCTTAGTCATCCAAGTGTATAATCTAGGGGCTACCTTAGCCTCTCTCATTTCTCATCCTCACAGTTCAGGGAGGAGGGAGTAAGTCAGCAGCTACTCTCTGTTCTAACCAGTAAAGTGGGTTAGGCACTAACATCAGAGAATCAACTATGTCTAGTGTAAAGCCCAAGTGAGTCAGAAAGCCCAGTCGCACTTGTTAAAGATGCAAACTTTCAGCCACACCTGGAATGTACTAACTCAGTGTTGGGGCTGGGAATCTGCATTTTAAACTAGATACCTAGGGGATTTTTTGAATCAACTCAATAGAAGATTGGTCTAAAAAAAAAATGACACAATGGTAGAAAGTCAGATTGCGAAGGAACTTCTAGGTGACTAAGGCACTCAGACCAAAGGGATTTAAAAGAAGGACAAAGAGTGGGTAGGACTTAAGAGACAGAAAAACAGAACAAATAGTACAGAAGGCTTCAAAGTTTTCAGTCACCAGTTAGATCTGTTCATGAATAGACATTGCAAGAAGAGGGCAGGAGAGGCTTCAATTCATAAGAGAGGACCAAACAGAACAAGTCATGCCAGGGACTAGCACTAAGACAGAACAGAAATGGTAGCAGCTCAGGTAACAATGTGGCATTCCATTCACTGAACTGAGCATACCAGCTCTGTTCATCAGTTAAAGGCCTTTAGAGCAATATAGTAGAGGGAAGCTGGAGGAAATGATTCAGAGCATCTATATGTCATCAGAGCCTTGGCTACCAATAATAGAAGCCATTCTAGCTCATTGAAGCTCAAAGAGACTTAGTACAGTTAAATAGATGCTAACCAGATTAATGAAAAGGACTTCAAAATGAGCTTCCAGGAATGACTATCACCAGTGCCACCCAAGGTAAAGATTACCTATGTCATGGCCAGAAACCAAGGGAATGGTCAGAGAGTGAAAGAATAGGCAAACGGCCATTCAATTTTTTGCTTTTTTTGTATTTGGTTTTGTTTTGGGACCACACCCAGCAGTTCTCAGGGCTTTACTCCCTGGCTCTGTGTTCAGAAAATCACTCCCTGGCAGGATCAGGGGGACCATATGGGCTGTGGGAATCAAACTTGAGTAGCACAGTGGTAAGGCATTTGCCTTGCAAGCAGCAAACTCAGGACAGACCTAGGTTTGATCCCTGATATCCCATATAGTCCCCTGAGCTACCAGGAGTGATTTCTGAGCGCAGAGCCAGGAGTCACCTCTGTTCAGTGCCAGGTGTAGCCCCCCAAAAACAAAAACAAACAAACAAACAAAGCTGGGTAGGCCACTTGCGATACAAACGCTTCAGGCCCCTATTCCCATTCCTAAATGTTGGTATGTGATCTCTCAACACAGACCCATTTAGTCAACATGGAGAATTTTTGAAAATCAGGGGACCTGTTCAGAAAAGCCAGGACCTCCACATCTTGACTTGCTAGAAAAAAAGAGTATCAAGATCACCTATGTCCCACTTCTGTCTTCCAAATATATTCCTCTATATACTTCAGTGAAGCTTGAGAAACAGGTGGAATCTGAAAAAGTCTAGAAAATGGAGGTTTCAATACTTTGGCCCCTTGTGTGCTACTAAGGCAAAAAGAGAAGAGGGATGGGGCCGGAGTGATAGCACAGTGGTAGGGCGTTTGCCTTGCTCGATGCTGACCCAGGATGGACCCAGGTTCGATTCCTGGAATCCCATATGTTCCCCTGAGCCTTCCAGGAGCAATTTCTGAGTGCAGAGCCAGAAGTAACTCCTGAGTGCTGCTGGGTGTGACCCAAAAACCAAAGAAAATAAAAAAAGGAGAAGAGGGAAAGAGGGCTATATATGATATCTATTCCATCTTTGTACCAGGCAGTAAGCTTCTCTACTGCACTAGAACTTTCCTGTGACCTGGTGTTAACTATTTCAGAAGCCCCAGCGCAGAATAAAGTTAAGAATTGTAAGGCAAGGAGTGGAAAGGGAGGGAGGGAGGGAGGGATGAGGGAGGTTAGAGAGTAAGCAAGAGAAGAATAGGGCTAGAAAACAAGTAAGAAGTGTCAAAGACTAGAAAGGAGCTCAGGACCAAGGCAAAGAGGGCCTGCAGGTGGAAAACATGAGGAAGTTTGGTCTTGACAGTATTTAAAACTCAGGATGAAATGAAGAAAAACTGAAACTAATAATTCTTACTTCTGGGTAGCTTTTGACTTCAATTTGTTTTTCTTCATTTCCATGACTAAGGCCTTGAACCAGTTCAAATCCTTATGCCTGGAAAAACTCAGTTGTCTCCTCACTGGTGTCCTGCCCAATTTCTCCCCATTTCACACACTGATCTTTGACTGGGTTTCCTAAAATAGTGGTTTTCAATCTTTTTATTGCAAACACTTCCAAAATGATTGTATAAAGCTTTGAATCCTCTTGTACATTACTAAGATGATATTTGAAACTTTTCACCCCGGCAAAGGATATAACTTCCTCTGTATTGTAAATATTGTAATTAAAAAGTCACAGCATATTTTAAAAATGTCCAATAAATCTAATGTCAAACTATTTTTTAAGTATGAGCAACTTGTGCTTTAATAATCAGAGACTTTCCATCTTTCCTTTTTTTTTTTTTTGTGGTTTTTGGGTCACACCCCAGTGCTCAGGGGTTACTCCTGGCTCCATGCTCAGAAATTGCTCCTGGCAGGCACGGGGGACCATATGGGACGCTGGGATTTGAACCGATGACCTCCTGCATGAAAGGCAAACGCCTTACCTCCATGCTATCTCTCCAGCCCCCCATCTTTCCATTTTTAACTGAATTTATATTTCTATTCTGCTCTTACCAAAAATTTTATTCTATTCTGATATTTTATTTAATTTTAATTAATTAGCTCATTATCACAACAAAAGGAACATACATTAAAATTACATTTTAATCACAGTGTAATCATGATGTGATCATTATTCTATGCTTAAAAATTATTCCAGAGGGAGCCGGAGCACATTTGCCTTGCACTAAGCCAACCTGGGTTTGGTCCCGACACTGCCAGGAGTAATTTCTGAGCACATAGCCAGGAGTAACCCCTGAGTACAATTGGTGTGGCCCACAAAGAAAAACAAAAACAAATTTTTCTGGGACCAAAGATAGATCAAGTGGTAAATCACATGCCCAGCATGTAGGAGACCCTGGATCCCTTCTCTGGCACTGAACACCCCCCCTCTTCATCTCCAGTTGTGACCCCAGTGTCCCTGAGAATTTCCCATCTTATTACTAAACCACCAGGTCCACATCCCTAGGCAAAGTATCAGGATTGATACTTTGGAACATGATACTTTGGGACAACCAGAAATGGCTGCGACACCTATAAAAAATTTTTTTATTTTAACCAAAGAGATAGTACAGCAGGTAGGGCCCTTGCCTTACTTGTGGCCAACCCAGATTCTATTCCCAGCATCCCATATGCTGCTCCCTGAGTCCATTAGTGGTGCTGCCTGAGTGCAGTCAGGAGTAATCCCTGAGAAGCACCATGTGTGGACCAAAAATAACAACAAAAGTTTTGTTCTGAATGTTATCTTTTATATTTAGGCTTAAAATACACAGCAAAGTAGACAAAGATCAAAGGCAACATATGGGAGAACTGATATGTACAATGAAGTTGGTGGGGAGGTGCTGAGGAGAGGTTAAGAAATGTTTTGGTCCTTGAGAAAGGGAGTTGGGTACAATGGTGATGGATGTGGTATTGGAAATCATGTGCATGAGAAACCATTACTAATAGTACTGTAAATCACGAAATTTCAATTAATAAAAAAAATCCAAATTTTTTCTATATTATCATTTCAATATATTATCATAAATAAATGCATGGAAGTAAGAAAAATTTTGACAAGCAGTTATTACACAGAAAATAAAACAAAAATTCTTTTTAAATGTAACTGTTAATGAGCAGGGGACCACTTAGTTTCACTAAAATGAGGTTAGGAAGCTAATTTTTGCTTAAATGAGGTCAGGCATCAATTTAGCCATAACAGCTAAATTGAGTCAAGTTTCAACCTGCATAATGTCCCTAATAAAAATGTTGGTGTTTTCTTAAAATAAAAGTAGAAATAAGTAGCTTTGTTACAGCACAGCCCTCAATTATAACATTTATACTTTATCAGAATCATGTGCCAAAAACCATGAGGATAACAAGAAATTTCTTTTTTCTGTGAGCCAGAGAGATAGCAAAGTGGTAGAGGGCATTTGCCTTGCATGTGGCCAATCTGGGATGGACCTGGGTTCAATTCCCTGCCAGGAACAAAAACTACTACTACTACTTCTTCTTCTTCTTCTTCTTCTTCTTCTTCTTCTTCTTTCTTCTTCTTCTTCTTCTTCTTTTCTTCTTCTTTTCTTCTTCTTCTTTTCTTCTTCTTTTCTTCTTCTTTTCTTCTTCTTCTTCTTCTTCTTCTTCTTCTTCTTCTTCTTCTTCTTCTTCTTCTTCTTCTTCTCCTTCTCCTCCTCCTCCTCCTCCTTCTCCTCCTTCTTCTTCCAGGAACAACTTCTTTTCTTCCTCTTCCTCCTTCCTCCTCCTTCTTCCTCCTCCTTCTTCCTCCTCCTTTTCCTCCTCATCCTTCTTCTTCTTTCTTCTTCCAGAAACAACTTCTTTTCTTCCTCCTCCTTCTCCTTCCTCTTCCTCCTTTCTCTTCCTTCTTCCTCCTCCTCCTACCTCTTCCTCCTCCTTCTTTTCTTCCTCCTTCTCCTTCTTTTTCTACTTCTTCATCTTCTTCTCCTCCACCTGCTCCTGCTCCTCCTCCTCCTCCTTCTTCTTTTTTTTTTTTTTTGCCACACCCAGCAGCACTCAAAAGTTACTCCTGGCTCTGGACTCAGAAATCTCTTCTGGCAGGCTCAGGAGACCATTTGGGATGCCAGGAATCAAACCCAGGCCTGTCCTGGGTCGTCCGCATGCAAGGCAAACACCCTACCACTGTACTATCTCTCTGGCCCCTCAGCAGCAATTTCTGAGCACAGAGCCAGAAGTAACCCTGAGCGCCACTGGGTGTGACCCAAAAACCTAAATAAACAAATAAATATTTAAAAACATTTTTAAAAATTCTTTTTCTCATCTGTCAATGGACAACTTGATTGCAGGTCTAAGAAACAATATAATTGTCTAAATGCAAAAAATATATATATATATTAGTCAGACTTCTTTTTCCAACCCAATGACTATTTATACTGTTCCAAACTTTTTCCAGTGAGTTTCTCAGTAAAAGGTTTTTTTTATATTAGGATAATACACTATAGAAATATTAGGAAGGAAGGGAGTTATTCCTCTTCAAAATATAATAAAATGGTCAAAAGGCTCATGCCATTTATCAATTAAACAGAATTAATAGGGGCCAGAGAGATAGCATGGAGGTAAGGCATTTGTCTTGCATGCAGAAGGATGATGGTTCAAATCCCGACATCCCATATGGAACCTCCGAGCTTGCCAGGATTCATTTCTGAGCGTAGAGCCAGGAGTAACCCCTGAGCACTGCCAGATGTGACGAAAAAAAAGAAAGAAAGAAAGAAAGAAAGAAAGAAAGA